>NC_135803.1:73544452-73735698 GCF_964213995.1 Mustelus asterias | reverse complement strand
CGGGAGCTGGCTTCATCCCAACTATATCGGCGTCGATATGAGCGTAACAGCGGAGTGCTGGAGCAGTGGCAGAACAGGACTCAGTCCAGGAGTGCGAGACCAGGGTAGGTGCTGCCTGACAGCTCAGTCAGTTTGTGAAAGGGCAACAAAATGTTTGCTCACAGAACAGGACAGGAAGAGTTTGTTTCAGCTGCTGGCAGTTTCAGGGCAAAATACAGAGACAGAACTTGCCCAGTCTGACCATTTGGACCAGTCACTCTCCATCCCTCGTGCTTTGTGTATTTACTGATGCTTTGTTTTGTTTTTAGAGACAGTGAATGAATGGGGATTGATTATTCAATCTGATAACTGAGCTACATGAACTGGACGGCGTTCAACCCCTCCAAGACCACCCCTCAAAGCCCTGGCCTTGCTCCCCTGACTCTGCCCCGCTCCCCTGACTCTGCCCCGCTCCCCTGACTCTGCCCCGCTCCCCTGACTCTGCCCCGCTCCCCTGACTCTGCCCCGCTCCCCTGACTCTGCCCCGCTCCCCTGACTCTGCCCCGCTCCCCTGACTCTGCCCCGCTCCCCTGACTCTGCCCCGCTCCCCTGACTCTGCCCCGCTCCCCTGACTCTGCCCCGCTCCCCTGACTCTGCCCCGCTCCCCTGACTCTGCCCCGCTCCCCTGACTCTGCCCCGCTCCCCTGACTCTGCCCCGCTCCCCTGACTCTGCCCCGCTCCCCTGACTCTGCCCCGCTCCCCTGACTCTGCCCCGCTCCCCTGACTCTGCCCCGCTCCCCTGACTCTGCCCCGCTCCCCTGACTCTGCCCCGCTCCCCTGACTCTGCCCCGCTCCCCTGACTCTGCCCCGCTCCCCTGACTCTGCCCCGCTCCCCTGACTCTGCCCCGCTCCCCTGACTCTGCCCCGCTCCCCTGACTCTGCCCCGCTCCCCTGACTCTGCCCCGCTCCCCTGACTCTGCCCCGCTCCCCTGACTCTGCCCCGCTCCCCTGACTCTGCCCCGCTCCCCTGACTCTGCCCCGCTCCCCTGACTCTGCCCCGCTCCCCTGACTCTGCCCCGCTCCCCTGACTCTGCCCCGCTCCCCTGACTCTGCCCCGCTCCCCTGACTCTGCCCCGCTCCCCTGACTCTGCCCCGCTCCCCTGACTCTGCCCCGCTCCCCTGACTCTGCCCCGCTCCCCTGACTCTGCCCCGCTCCCCTGACTCTGCCCCGCTCCCCTGACTCTGCCCCGCTCCCCTGACTCTGCCCCGCTCCCCTGACTCTGCCCCGCTCCCCTGACTCTGCCCCGCTCCCCTGACTCTGCCCCGCTCCCCTGACTCTGCCCCGCTCCCCTGCCTCTGCCCCGCTCCCCTGACTCTGCCCCGCTCCCCTGACTCTGCCCCGCTCCCCTGACTCTGCCCCGCTCCCCTGACTCTGCCCCGCTCCCCTGACTCTGCCCCGCTCCCCTGACTCTGCCCCGCTCCCCTGACTCTGCCCCGCTCCCCTGACTCTGCCCCGCTCCCCTGACTCTGCCCCGCTCCCCTGACTCTGCCCCGCTCCCCTGACTCTGCCCCGCTCCCCTGACTCTGCCCCGCTCCCCTGACTCTGCCCCGCTCCCCTGACTCTGCCCCGCTCCCCTGACTCTGCCCCGCTCCCCTGACTCTGCCCCGCTCCCCTGACTCTGCCCCGCTCCCCTGACTCTGCCCCGCTCCCCTGACTCTGCCCCGCTCCCCTGACTCTGCCCCGCTCCCCTGACTCTGCCCCGCTCCCCTGACTCTGCCCCGCTCCCCTGACTCTGCCCCGCTCCCCTGCCTCTGCCCCGCTCCCCTGCCTCTGCCCCGCTCCCCTGCCTCTGCCCCGCTCCGCCCCTGGGACCTCTGCCCCGCTCCGCCCCTGACTCTGCCCCCCTCCGCCCCTGACTCTGCCCCCCTCCGCCCCTGACTCTGCCCCCCTCCGCCCCTGACTCTGCCCCCCTCCGCCCCTGACTCTGCCCCCCTCCGCCCCTGACTCTGCCCCCCTCCGCCCCTGACTCTGCCCCCTCCGCCCCTGACTCTGCCCCCCTCCGCCCCTGACTCTGCCCCCCTCCGCCCCTGACTCTGCCCCCCTCCGCCCCTGACTCTGCCCCCCTCCGCCCCTGACTCTGCCCCCCTCCGCCCCTGACTCTGCCCCCCTCCGCCCCTGACTCTGCCCCCCTCCGCCCCTGACTCTGCCCCCCTCCGCCCCTCACTCTGCCCCCCTCCGCCCCTCACTCTGCCCCCCTCCGCCCCTCACTCTGCCCCCCTCCGCCCCTCACTCTGCCCCCCTCCGCCCCTCACTCTGCCCCCCTCCGCCCCTCACTCTGCCCCCCTCCGCCCCTCACTCTGCCCCCCTCCGCCCCTCACTCTGCCCCCTCCGCCCCTCACTCTGCCCCCCTCCGCCCCTCACTCTGCCCCCCTCCGCCCCTCACTCTGCCCCCCTCCGCCCCTCACTCTGCCCCCCTCCGCCCCTCACTCTGCCCCCCTCCGCCCCTCACTCTGCCCCCCTCCGCCCCTCACTCTGCCCCCTCCGCCCCTCACTCTGCCCCCCTCCGCCCCTCACTCTGCCCCCCTCCGCCCCTCACTCTGCCCCCCTCCGCCCCTCACTCTGCCCCCTCCGCCCCTCACTCTGCCCCCCTCCGCCCCTCACTCTGCCCCCCTCCGCCCCTCACTCTGCCCCCCTCCGCCCCTCACTCTTCCCCCCTCCGCCCCTCACTCTGCCCCCCTCCGCCCCTCACTCTGCCCCCCTCCGCCCCTCACTCTGCCCCCCTCCGCCCCTGACTCTGCCCCCCTCCGCCCCTGACTCTGCCCCCCTCCGCCCCTGACTCTGCCCCCCTCCGCCCCTCACTCTGCCCCCCTCCGCCCCTCACTCTGCCCCCTCCGCCCCTCACTCTGCCCCATCCGCCCCTCACTCTGCCCCCTCCGCCCCTCACTCTGCCCCCTCCGCCCCTCACTCTGCCCCCCTCCGCCCCTCACTCTGCCCCCTCCGCCCCTCACTCTGCCCCCTCCGCCCCTCACTCTGCCCCCCTCCGCCCCTCACTCTGCCCCCCTCCGCCCCTCACTCTGCCCCCCTCCGCCCCTCACTCTGCCCCCCTCCGCCCCTCACTCTGCCCCCTCCGCCCCTCACTCTGCCCCCCTCCGCCCCTCACTCTGCCCCCCTCCGCCCCTCACTCTGCCCCCCTCCGCCCCTCACTCTGCCCCCCTCCGCCCCTCACTCTGCCCCCCTCCGCCCCTCACTCTGCCCCCCTCCGCCCCTCACTCTGCCCCCTCCGCCCCTCACTCTGCCCCCCTCCGCCCCTCACTCTGCCCCCCTCCGCCCCTCACTCTGCCCCCCTCCTCCCCTCACTCTGCCCCCCTCCGCCCCTCACTCTGCCCCCCTCCGCCCCTCACTCTGCCCCCCTCCGCCCCTCACTCTGCCCCCTCCGCCCCTCACTCTGCCCCCTCCGCCCCTCACTCTGCCCCCTCCGCCCCTCACTCTGCCCCCTCCGCCCCTCACTCTGCCCCCTCCGCCCCTCACTCTGCCCCCTCCGCCCCTCACTCTGCCCCCCTCCGCCCCTCACTCTGCCCCCCTCCGCCCCTCACTCTGCCCCCCTCCGCCCCTCACTCTGCCCCCTCCGCCCCTCACTCTGCCCCCCTCCGCCCCTCACTCTGCCCCCCTCCGCCCCTCACTCTGCCCCCCTCCGCCCCTCACTCTGCCCCCCTCCGCCCCTCACTCTGCCCCCCTCCGCCCCTCACTCTGCCCCCCTCCGCCCCTCACTCTGCCCCCTCCGCCCCTCACTCTGCCCCCCTCCGCCCCTCACTCTGCCCCCCTCCGCCCCTCACTCTGCCCCCCTCCGCCCCTCACTCTGCCCCCCTCCGCCCCTCACTCTGCCCCCCTCCGCCCCTCACTCTGCCCCCCTCCGCCCCTCACTCTGCCCCCCTCCGCCCCTCACTCTGCCCCCCTCCGCCCCTCACTCTGCCCCCCTCCGCCCCTCACTCTGCCCCCCTCCGCCCCTCACTCTGCCCCCCTCCGCCCCTCACTCTGCCCCCCTCCGCCCCTCACTCTGCCCCCCTCCGCCCCTCACTCTGCCCCCCTCCGCCCCTCACTCTGCCCCCCTCCGCCCCTCACTCTGCCCCCCTCCGCCCCTCACTCTGCCCCCCTCCGCCCCTCACTCTGCCCCCCTCCGCCCCTCACTCTGCCCCCCTCCGCCCCTCACTCTGCCCCCCTCCGCCCCTCACTCTGCCCCCCTCCGCCCCTCACTCTGCCCCCCTCCGCCCCTCACTCTGCCCCCTCCGCCCTCACTCTGCCCCCTCCGCCCCTCACTCTGCCCCCCTCCGCCCCTCACTCTGCCCCCCTCCGCCCCTCACTCTGCCCCCCTCCGCCCCCCTCCGCCCCCCTCCGCCCCTCACTCTGCCCCCCTCCGCCCCTCACTCTGCCCCCTCCGCCCCTCACTCTGCCCCCCTCCGCCCCTCACTCTGCCCCCCTCCGCCCCTCACTCTGCCCCCCTCCGCCCCTCACTCTGCCCCCCTCCGCCTCCCTCCGCCCCTCACTCTGCCCCCCTCCGCCCCTCACTCTGCCCCCCTCCGCCCCTCACTCTGCCCCCCTCCGCCCCTCACTCTGCCCCCCTCCGCCCCTCACTCTGCCCCCCTCCGCCCCTCACTCTGCCCCCCTCCGCCCCTCACTCTGCCCCCCTCCGCCCCTCACTCTGCCCCCCTCCGCCCCTCACTCTGCCCCCTCCGCCCCTCACTCTGCCCCCCTCCGCCCCTCACTCTGCCCCCCTCCGCCCCTCACTCTGCCCCCCTCCGCCCCTCACTCTGCCCCCCTCCGCCCCTCACTCTGCCCCCCTCCGCCCCTCACTCTGCCCCCTCCGCCCCTCACTCTGCCCCCCTCCGCCCCTCACTCTGCCCCCCTCCGCCCCTCACTCTGCCCCCCTCCGCCCCTCACTCTGCCCCCATCCGCCCCTCACTCTGCCCCCCTCCGCCCCTCACTCTGCCCCCCTCCGCCCCTCACTCTGCCCCCTCCGCCCCTCACTCTGCCCCCCTCCGCCCCTCACTCTGCCCCCCTCCGCCCCTCACTCTGCCCCCCTCCGCCCCTCACTCTGCCCCCCTCCGCCCCTCACTCTGCCCCCCTCCGCCCCTCACTCTGCCCCGCTCTGCCTGTATTAAGTTTTTGCGCCAGGAGTTTTTCAATGGGCCGTTTTTAGTGCTTTTGCCTCATTGGTGGATTCTTCCAAAATCAGAAATACCCAAATCAGTGTAACTTGATGTCTGTACTGGGGATTTTGGTCTGTGTGCCTGTGTGTGTGTGTCAGTGTCAATGTGGTGTGTGTGTGCCTGTGCGTATGTCTGTGTGTTTGTGTCGGTGTGGTGTGGCGTGTGTGTCCTTGTGGATTGTGTGAGGGATGTGTGTGCAAGTTGGTGTTGCGTGTGTATTGATGTGGTGTGGGTGTGTGTGTGTGTGTGTGTGTGTGTGCGCGCGCCCGTGCGCTGGTCCTGGTTCTGGTCCTGATGTGGAAATATATCACCGTGCCTTCACTGTCGCTGGGACAAAATCTCAGAACTCCCACCCTAACAGCACTGTGGGTTCACCTACACCATAATTACACCAAAAATGTATATTTATACAGTGCCTTTACCACAATGAAACATCAAAGATTCATCCCAGGCGTATTATAAAACAGTCTGACACCGAACCACAGAAGGAGATATTAGATCAGATGGCCAAAGAGATCTTGGTCAAAGAGAGAGGTCTTAAGAAGAGTTTTAGTGGGTGGGGGGCGAGGGGGTGATAGAGTGATAGAGGGACAGGACTCGGCATGTGGTTAGACATGAGCAGTTCAGCTTGGGGTGCAGCAGGTCAGGAAGGTGGGTCCATGTTCCGGACGGTTCTAAATGCTGACTATTCCAGCCAAGATCCCATCCCAGGAATGAATTTAAAAAAGAAACTGCAGGAATTGGGTTCCCTGGATTTCCAATGGAATGGAAACTCAGGAATTAATCTGATTAAAGGAATTGATTGGATTGATGTAGAGAAACTCTGGTTGTGGAGTTCAGGACAAAGGGATGGAACCTTAAAATCCCAGCTGAATGATTGTCGAACCTCAAGTCATACAATCCCTACGGTGCAGAAGGAGGCCATTCGGTCCATCGAGTCTGCACCAACTTGCTGAAAGAACATCCCACCCAGGCCCTCCCCATCACCCTATCCCCGTAACCCCGCGCATTTACCAATCCACCAAACCGACACATCTTTGTGACTGTGGAAGGAAGCCCGCGCAGACATACAGAGATTTCAGGGATAAGTCATCTCACAAATGGGAGTGGAAATCTAGCATTCTCTCCTCCTCAAGTGCTGCCGATGCTGGGGGTGAATTGCAGATTTCAAGAAGAGAATAGATTTTTGTTAGCTCAGAGAATTGAGGGTTTTCAGAACAAAGATAAGGAAATTGAGCAAAAATTCATAACAGCCATGAAGGAACAGGCTCCAGGGGCCGAATGGCCTCGTCCTATTCCTTGCCAGCCTGGAAACCAGGTCATCAGGTGCTGAGGCCTATTCACCCCCTATATTAAGTGGTAACTATACAGTTGAAGACTGGAGATTGTGACTTGCTGTGGGAATGTCTGAGAGTACAGTCACTCTCACGGACTGTAAATAGACACTATAAGAGGAGCGGATTAGCAAATAAAGTCATTCAGTGCCTCACTCAGAAATGGATCTGACAGTAGCAGAATCAAAGAACAAACAAAGAACAATACAGCGCAGGAACAGGCCCTCCGGCCCTCCAAGCCCGCGCCGCTCCCTGGTCCAAACTAGACCATTCTTTTGTATCCCTCCATTCCCACTCCGTTCATATAGAACATAGAACATAGAACAGTACAGCACAGAACAGGCCCTTCGGCCCACGATGTTGTGCCGAGCTTTATCTGAAACCAAGATCAAGCTATCCCACTCCCTATCATCCTGGTGTGCTCCATGTGCCTATCCAATAACCGCTTAAATGTTTCTAAAGTGTCTGACTCCACTATCACTGCAGGCAGTCCATTCCACACCCCAACCACTCTCTGCGTAAAGAACCTACCTCTGATATCCGTCCTGTATCTCCCACCACGAACCCTATAGTTATGCCCCCTTGTAATAGCTCCATCCACCCGAGAAAATAGTCATATGGCTGTCTAGTGATGGAAAGGGATAGGCATGAACCTCGGGCCAGTGGTTTTAGCTGGGGGAAGGGTAATTATGAGGCTATTAGGAGAGAATTAGGAAACATAGGTTGGACTAGGAGATTACAGGGACTGGGAACGTCCGACATGTGGAGTTTTTTCAAGGAGCAGCTACTGCGAGTCTGTGATAGGTATGTCCCTGTCAGGCAAGGAGGAATTGGTAGGGCTAGGGAACCGTGGTGCACCAAAAAAGTTTCTTTGTTGGTTAAAAAGAAAAAGGAGGCTTATGTTCGGATGAGACGTGAGCACTCGGGTAGTGCACTAGAAAGCTTTAGATTGGCTAAGAGGGAGTTGAAGAGCGAGCTTAGAAGGGCTAAAAGGGGACATGAGAAGACTTTGGCGGATAGGGTTAAAGAGAATCCTAAGGCGTTCTATAGGTATGTCAAGAACAGAAGGTTGGTTAGGGCAAGTTTAGGGCCAGTTATAGATGGCAGAGGGAAGTTATGTGTGGAACCGGAGGAGATTGGTGAAGCATTGAACCAATATTTCTCTTCGGTGTTCACGCAAGGGGACATGAATATAGCTGAGGAGGACACTGGGTTGCAAGGGAGTAGAATAGACAGTATTACAGTTGATAAGGAGGATGTGCAGGATATTCTGGAGGGTCTGAAAATAGATAAATCCCCTGGTCCGGATGGGATTTATCCAAGGATTCTCTGGGAGGCAAGAGAAGTGATTGCAGAGCCTCTGGCTCTGATCTTCAGGTCGTCGTTGGCCTCTGGTATAGTACCAGAAGATTGGAGGTTAGCGAATGTTGTCCCATTGTTTAAGAAGGGGAACAGAGACTTCCCCGGGAATTATAGACCGGTGAGTCTCACTTCTGTTGTCGGCAAGATGTTGGAAAAAATTATAAGGGATAGGATTTATAGTTATTTGGAGAGTAATGAATTGATAGGTGATAGTCAGCATGGTTTTGTGGCAGGTAGGTCGTGCCTTACTAACCTTATTGAGTTTTTTGAGAAAGTGACCAAGGAGGTGGATGGGGGCAAGGCAGTGGACGTGGTATATATGGATTTTAGTAAGGCGTTTGATAAGGTTCACCATGGTAGGCTTCTGCAGAAAATGCAGATGTATGGGATTGGGGGTGATCTAGGAAATTGGATCAGGAATTGGCTAGCGGATAGGAAACAGAGGGTGGTGGTTGATAGTAAATATTCATCATGGAGTGCGGTTACAAGTGGTGTACCTCAGGGATCTGTTTTGGGGCCACTGCTGTTTGTAATATTTATTAATGATCTGGATGAGGGTATAGTTGGGTGGATTAGCAAATTTGCTGATGACACCAAAGTCGGTGGTGTGGTAGACAGTGAGGAAGGGTGTCGTAGTTTGCAGGAAGACTTAGACAGGTTGCAAAGTTGGGCCGAGAGGTGGCGGATGGAGTTTAATGCGGAGAAGTGTGAGGTAATTCACTTTGGTAGGAATAACAGATGTGTTGAGTATAGGGCTAACGGGAGGACTTTGAATAGTGTGGAGGAGCAGAGGGATCTAGGTGTATGTGTGCATAGATCCCTGAAAGTTGGGAATCAAGTAGATAAGGTTGTTAAGAAGGCATATGGTGTCTTGGCGTTTATTGGTAGGGGGATTGAATTTAGGAGTCGTAGCGTTATGTTGCAACTGTACACAACTCTGGTGCGGCCGCACTTGGAGTACTGTGTGCAGTTCTGGTCCCCACATTACAGGAAGGATGTGGAGGCTTTGGAGAGGGTGCAGAGGAGGTTTACCAGGATGTTGCCTGGTATGGAGGGGAGATCCTATGAGGAGAGGCTGAGGGATTTGGGATTGTTTTCGCTGGAAAGGCGGCGGCTAAGAGGGGATCTTATTGAAACATATAAGATGATTAGAGGTTTAGATAGGGTGGATAGTGATAGCCTTTTTCCTCTGATGGAGAAATCCAGCACGAGGGGGCATGGCTTTAAATTGAGGGGGGGTAGTTATAGAACCGATGTCAGGGGTAGGTTCTTTACCCAGAGGGTGGTGAGGGATTGGAATGCCCTGCCAGCATCAGTAGTAAATGCGCCTAGTTTGGGGGCGTTTAAGAGATCCGTAGATAGGTTCATGGACGAAAAGAAATTGGTTTAGGTTGGAGGGTCACAGTTTTTTTTTTAACTGGTCGGTGCAACATCGTGGGCCGAAGGGCCTGTTCTGCGCTGTAATGTTCTATGTTCTATGTTCTATGTTCTATGTCTAGATAAGTCTTAAACGTTCCCAGTGTGTCCGCCTCCACCACCTTGCCCGGCAACACATTCCAGGCTCCCACCACCCTTTGTGTAAAATATGTCCTTCTGATATCCGTGTTAAACCTCCCCCCCCTCACCTTGAACCTATGACCCCTCGTGAACGTCACCACCCACCTGGGAAAAAGCTTCCCACCGTTCACCCTATCTATGCCTTTCATAATTTTATACACCTCTATTAGGTCTCCCCTCATCCTCGGTCTTTCCAGTGAGAACAACCCCAATTTACCCAATCTCTCCTCATAACCAAGCCCCTCCATACCAGGCAACATCCTGGTAAACCTCCTCTGCACTCTCTCTAAAGCCTCCACGTCCTTCTGGTAGTGTGGCGACCAGAACTGGGCGCAGTATTCCAAATGCGGCCGAACCAACGTTCTATACACCTGCAACATCAGACCCCAACTTTTATACTCTATGCCCCGTCCTATAAAGGCAAGCATGCCATATGCCTTATTCACCACCTTCTCCACCTGTGACGTCACCTTCATAGAATCATAGAAACCCTACAGTACAGAAAGAGGCCATTCGAGTCTGCACCGACCACAATCCCACCCAGGCCCTACCCCCATATCCCTACATATTTTACCCGCTAATCCACGCATCCTAGGACACTAAGGAGCAATTTTTTTTTTAGCATAGCCAATCAACCTAACCCACACATCTTTGGACTGTGGGAGGAAACCGGAGCACCCGGAGGAAACCCACGCAGACACGAGGAGAATGTGCAAACTCCACACAGACAGTGACCCAAGCCGGGAATCGAACCCAGGTCCCTGGAGCTGTGAAGCAGCAGTGCTAACCACTGTGCTACCGTGCCACCTTCAAGGATCTGTGGACTTGCACACCCAGGTCCCTCTACGTATCTATACCCTTTATGGTTCTGCCATTTATCGTATAGCTCCCCCCTACATTAGCTCTACCAAAATGCATCACTTCGCATTTATCTGGATTGAACTCCATCTGCCATTTCTTTGCCCAAATTTCCAGCCTATCTATATCCATCTGTAGCCTCTGACAATGTTCCTCACTATCTGCAAGTCCAGCTAATTTCGTGTCGTCCGCAAACTTACTGGTCATCCCAGTTACACCTTCTTCCAAATCGTTTATATAAATCACAAACTGCAGAGGTCCCAATACAGAGCCCTGCGGAACACCACTAGTCATGATGTGGAGATGCCGGCGTTGGACTGGGGTAAACCCAGTAAGACGTTTAACAAATCTTTGTGTGGCTTTTGCTACCAAATAAACCTGTTGGACTTTAACCTGGTGTTGTTAAACTTCTTACTGTGAACATCACTAGTAAGAAGTCTCAACACCAGGTTAAAGTCCAACAGGTTTATTTGGTAGCAAATACCATAAGCTTTCGGAGTGCTGCCCATCTCCACATCACACCACTAGTCACAGGCCTCCAGCCGGAAAAAGACCCTTCCACTCCCACCCTCTGTCTTCTGTGACCAAGCCAGTTCTCCACCCATCTAGCCACCTCCCCCTTGATCCCATGAAATCCAACCTTTTGCACCAACCTACCATGAGGTACTTTGTCAAATACTTTACTAAAGTCCATATAGACGACATCCACGGCCCTTCCCTCGTCAACCATTCTAGTCACTTCTTCAAAAAACTCCACCTCTCTCTCACAAAACCATGCTGACTATCGTTAATGAGTTTATTCCTTTCTAAATGCGCATACATCCTATCTCTAAGAATCCTCTCCAACAACTTCCCCACCACGGACGTCAAGCTCACCAGGTTATCCAGGTTATCCTTCCTACCCTTCTTAAATAACGGGACCACATTAGCTATCCTCCAATCTTCTGGGACCTCACCTGTGTTCAGTGACGAGACAAAGATTTGCGTCAGAGGCCCAGCGATTTCATCTCTCGTCTCCCTGAGCAGCCTCGGATAGATTCCATCAGGCCCTGGGGATTTGTCAGTCTTTATATTCTCTAAAAAACCTAACACTTCCTCCCTTGTAATGGAGATTTTCTCTAACGGTTCAACTCTCCCCTCCGAGACACTCCCAGTCAACACATCCCTCTCCTTTATGAATACCGACGCAAAGTATTCATTTAGGATCTCCCCTACTTCTTTGGGCTCGAAGCATAATCAGTATGCAGGTTAGTATTCGACATCCCTCCTCCTCAGAACGTGGACACAATCCCTGCACACTGTGTGCAATGCACTGCGATGCCAATTGAATGACCTGATATAATGCTCGCAGGCTGCAATAATGGAGTTGCTCCCACAAAAGAGCAGGGGCAGTCTGCGATCCTCCTGTCAAAGAGGTGGGAACGTCGCTCATCCAAGGGCCATTGACTGATCAGCAATACATTTCACCATTCAGAGAGAGTATCCTGCCCCATTAAAACACAGAACCAAACTCAAAACTCCTCTCGAAAACTCAGTGACACACAACTACCAATGATCTACACTTTCTTTATTTCCATTTAAATTGGTTCAAATAATCGTAAGCAGTTACAAAGTGACAGTGTGAGGGAGTTGGATTAATATCAATAGAGATACAGTCAGTAACACAGGGTGCTGGGGGAGAGGGGTTACTGAGTGACAGTGTGAGGGAGCTGGATTAACATCAGTAGAGATACAGTCAGTAACACAGGGTGCTGGGGGAGAGGGGTTACTGAGTGACAGTGTGAGGGAGCTGGATTAACATCAATAGAGATACAGTCAGTAACACAGGGTGCTGGGGGAGAGGGGTTACTGAGTGACAGTGTGAGGGAGCTGGATTAACATCAATAGAGATACAGTCAGTAACACAGGGTGCTGGGGGAGAGGGGTTACTTTGTGACAGTGTGAGGGAGCTAGATTAACATCAGTAGAGATAGTCAGTAACAAAGGGTGCTGGGGGAGAGGAGTTACTGAGTGACAGCGTGAGGGAGCTAGATTAACATCATTGCAGATACAATCAGTAACACGGTGCTGTGGAAGAGGGGTTACTGAGTGACAGTGTGAGGGAGTTGGATTAACGTCAGTAGAGATACAGTCAGTGACACGGTGCTGGGGGAGAGGGGTTACTGAGTGACACTGTGAGGGAGTTGGATTAACATCAGTAGAGATACAGTCAGTGACACGGTGCTGGGGGGGGGGGGGGGGGGGGAGGGTTACTGAGTGACACTGTGAAGGATCTGGATTAAAATCAGTCGAGATACAGTCAGTAACACGGTGTTGGGGAGAGGGGTTACTGAGTGAATGTGTGAGGGAGCTGGATTAACATCAGTAGAGATACAGTCAGTGTAAGTCTGAAACTACCAAGGAGGTAGTTCGAAAGAAGTCACATGGAAAGGCAAGCCACAGGAACAATGGGGTTTATTGAAGGACTGTACTCCTCACACTCCAGCCCTTGGGTGGCTGTAGGTGCAGTTTCCTGGGCAGGTCACCCCACACCCAGGTCACCTGACCATCCTCTTAAAGGGGCCCCGCACACATAACACTCCTCCCTTCTAAATAGCAATCCCCGTCCAGAAATAACTATGAACTATTTACACATTACCGATAGTAATGACATTCATTTGGCGTTACAGAGACATGTCTAATTGGTCCAGAGGCTGACAGTTCCGTGGAGGTTGTTTCCTAGGAACTGGGACTGGCCTTCGCTCCCTCTCCTGCGATCGTGGCACCAGTGATTTTCCCATACACATCATCAGTCACTACTATCGGTGCTCCTGACTCATCAGTTGAAGGTGTGGCTATCCATCGCTGCTTCCTTCCTCTGGAACCACTGTCGGTTCTGGCTGACCCATCTCCATCACCCCAGCTGGTGCTTCCACTGGTGCCACCAATAATTGGTCTGCATGTCTACATCAAAGCAGCGCGACTTGCATTTCCACAGTGTTGGACAGCGGTCCAGTCTTGGCCAGTATTACTGCCAGAACCCACTTGCTCCTCGGCGTGCAGTTCCTTGCTGGAACTATTTCACCTTCGTGAAAAGTTCTCAGTTTTGCATGCTCAGCTCACTAGTCCATCTGCCTCTCTTGACTGCTTTCCACCACTCGCCTGGTCTCTTCCGGCCTCAGTAAACAGAACATTGTCCGTAACTGTCTTCCCAGCATCAATGTCACTGGTGGGGGTAGGGGGGAGTGGCGGGGGCCGGTGGGACGGGGGGAGGCATTTTGTCGTTGCATGTGGTGTGTTTTGATACACATTTAGAAACTGGTTCACTCTTCACCTCAACGGCCTTTCCCCGTTTGACACCTCCAAGGAGTGTTTTACCAACTGCACAAACTGCTCCGCGAGATCATTCATCGGCGGATGATATGGTGCAGACTTTACATGCTGAATGCCATGCACTTCCATGTACTCCTCAAATTCCCGCAATACAAACTGCGGCCCTTTGTCACTTACCTCTTTCTCCAGAAAACCAAACCTGGTGAATATGTCATTCAGCCTGTCCAGGGTCACCTTGGTGGTAATTGTTTTCATGCCTATCACCTCCGGCCACTCAGAGTATGCATCCATGGCCATTAGTAACATGTAGTTTTCCACTGGCCCACAAAATCAATATGGACACATTCCCACGGTCTTTTTGGCCATACCCAAGGTGTAATGGCGAGGCTGTTGGTGCTTTCTGAATTTGGAAGCACACAACACATGTGTAGTTCTCTTCTATGTTAGCATCAATGTTTGGCCACCAGATGTAACTCCTTCACACGTAGCACCCTTGGGTGCCCTTAGTGCAGCTGCTCCAGCACCTTCCACCTCAACGCGGTCGGGATATAGACCCGTATACCACACAACAAGTAGCTGTCCTGTACCGACATTTCCTACTGTAGGTATAAATAGGGGCTCAACTCTGGGTCCTTCTTGTGAGAAGTTGTAACCCTCTGGACGTGGTCAGCCACGCGACTCATGATGGGGTCTTTACTTGTGGCTTGTTTAACATTCGCAGCCGTAGCCAGAACATTATTCTTTTGTGAAAAATACATTATCTTCACCTTCTCCTTGGAATCTTCCCTGTTCCGGAGGTGACATGCTCTGGGTCACCTGACCTATCCTCTTACAGGGATTACGCCCCGGATACATAGCAGTCAGTAACACAGGATGCTGGGGGAGAGGGGTTGCTGAGTGACAGTGTGAGGGAGCTGGATTAACATCAGTAGAGATACAGTCTGTAACACAGGGTGCTGGGGGAGAGGGGTTACTGAATAAGGGAGCTGGATTAACATCAGTAGAGATACAGTGAGTATTCAGGGTGTTGGGGGACAGAGGTTCCTTAGTGATATTGTGAGGGAGCTGGATTAACACCACTAGAGATACAGTCAGTTACATAGGAGTTGGGGGAGAGGGGTTACTGAGTGACAGTGTGAGGGAGCTGGATTAACATCAGTAGAAATACAGTAAGTAACATGGGGTGCTGGGGGAGAGGGGTTACTGAGTGACAGTGTGAAGGAGCTGGATTAACATCAGTAGAGATACAATCAGTAATACAGGGTGCTGGGGGAGAGGAGTGACTGAGTGACCGTATGAGGGATCTGGATTAACATCTGTAGAGATACAGTCAGTATTCGGGGTGCTAGGTGGGAGGGGTTACTGAGTGACCGTGTGAGGGAGCTGGATTAACATCAGTAGAGACACAGTCAATAACACAGGGTGCTGGGGAAGAGGGGTTACTGAGTGACAGTGTGAGAGAGCTGGATTAACATCAGTAGAGATACAGTCAGTAACACAGGGTGCTGGGGAAGAGGGGTTACTGGGTGACCGTGTGAGGGAGCTGGATTAACATCAATAGAGACACAGTCAGTAACACAGGATGCTGAGGAGAGGTCTTATTGAGTGATAGCGTGAGGAGCTGGATTAACATCAGTCGAGATACAGTCAGTAAGACGGGGTGCTGGGGAGAGAGGGGTTACTGAGTGACAGTGTGAAGGAGCTGGATTAACATCAGTAGAGATACAGTCAGTAACACGGTGCTGGGGGAAAGGAGTTAGTGAGTGACGGAGTGGATTAACATCAGTGGAGTTCGGGTCAGGAGGAAAATTGTTCATTCTCACAGGAGTGGTCCTTTTTGTTTCCTAATAGTGATGAAAATAGTAGTGAAATAAATTCCTTTTAATGCTTTACAGCCAATGAATCCTTTCTGAAAATACTGTCAATGTTGTGAAGAAAGCAGAACATTTACCTGAGCAAACTCCCATTGAAGTGTAAAATCTTCATTCGTGAAATTGATGAAAGGGTAATGATTGGCCCAGATGATCAGGAAAATATACCCTGCTCTTCTTCGAAATATCCTCATGGCACCCATTCGTTCCCTCATTTTTATTGTTTCTTCTGAACTACAGCCCTCTGACAGTGCAGCACTCCCTCAGCACTGTTCCTGAGACAGTGCAGCACTCCCTCAGTACTGACCCTCTGTCAGTGCAGCACTCCCTCAGCGCTGTTCCTGTGACAGTGTGGCACTCCCTAGTGCTGTTCCTGAGACAGTGCAGCACTCCCTCAGTACTGACCCTCTGTCAGTGCGGCGCTCTCTCAATACTGACCCTCTGACAGTGTGGTGCTCCCTCAGTACTGACCCTGTGACAGTGCAGCACTCCCTCAATACTAACCTTCTGATAGTGCAGCACTCCTTCGGTACTGACCATCCGACAGTGCAGCACTCCCTCAGTACTGATCCTCTGAAAGTGCGGCGTTCCCTCAGTACTGACCCTCAATTACAGCTGTATTTAGTTCCCATGGTGTATCAATAACCCCAGAAATTGTCTGTAGAAATTTATATTCTTTTCTGAAGGAAACTCAGTCTTGGCTATTTTTTCAAAGCTGCAATTTAATCCAACTCGATTAGCTGTGTAGTGAGGGTCACGGTTCAGGGCGGGTTCCTAGGCCTAACTGCCTCTGTTTTGCAACACAGAATAAATCAGGGATTGAGGTCAAACTGATCTGCTAACACTGCCTGCACAGCCAGATAGGGAGAGGCGGCCCACGGGTCCATACAGGTCCATACAGGGCAGCAGTGAGGGAGGCCCCACCCTGGAGAGGCCAAGCTGTTTAAGGGTTTGTGTGACAGTGTGTCTACTGCCTGGCCAGTGTTTGGAAGTGTTTGCGTGATTGAACACTGGGTGTATCACATCTATAAACTTCCTAGCTCCGCCCATTACTTTACTCAGACCATTTGGTCTCCTGGGAAGGTTGGAATTCTCAACTCAGAGCCAGTAATTCCTGATATTTACTTCCGGACAAAGGAAGCTCATTAAACACCAGGCAGCACGTACACACAATCGAGGACTTTGCAACCTCAGGTAAAAGGCGAGGAGTTTTCAGCTGCTTCAAGCATTTCTCAAGGCCAGAAGCCTGAGACAGAAAACATATATTGTCAGAAACACTGGTCACATCGTCAGTCCTGAGCAGAACAAACAGTGATGACACACCCAACGGAGAACAAATATAAACCTCTCACTAAATCCCTTCAATAATCTTCCTTCCCCAAACTTGACACTGGCTGTGAAACATTGGGTGTGAGACACTGGGTGTGAGGAATGTGGGACACTGGGTTTGTGACACTGGATGTATGACACTGGGTGTGAGGAATGTGTGACACTGGGCGTGTGACACTGGCTGTGAGACACTGGGTTTGAGGAATGTGGGATATTGGGTGTGTGACACTGAACAAAGAACAAAGAAAATTACAGCACAGGAACAGGCCCTTCGGCCCTCCAAGCCTGCACCGACCATGCTGCCTGACTTAACTAAAACCCCCTACCCTTCCAGGGACCATATTCCTCTATTCCCATCTCATGTACTTGTCAAGATGCCCCTTAAAAGTCACTACCATATCCGCTTCCACTACCTCCCCCAGCAACGAGTTCCAGGCATCCACTACTCTCTGTGTAAAAAATCTGCCTCGTACATCTCCTATAAACCTTGCCCCTCGCATCTTCAACCTATGCCCCCCAGTAATTGACTCTTCCATCCTGGGAAAAAGCTTCTGACTATCCACTCTGTCCATGCCTCTCATAATCTTGTAGACTTCTATCAGGTCTCCCCTCAACCTCTGTCGCTCCAGTGAGAACAAACCAAGTTTCTCCAATCTCTCCTCATAGCTAATGCCCTCCATACCAGGCAACATCCTGGTAAATCTTTTCTGTACCCTCTCCAAAGCCTCCACATCCTTCTGTAGTGTGGCGACTGGAATTGAACACTATATTCCAAGTGCGGCCTAACTAAGGCTCTATAAAGCTGCAACATGACTTGCCAATTTTTAAACTCAATACCCCGGCCGATGAAGGCAAGCATGTCGTATGCCTTCTTGACTACCTTCTCCACCTGCATTGCCACTTTCAGTGACCTGTGTATCTGTACACCCAGATCCCTTTGCCTATCAATACTCTTAAGGGTTCTGCCATTTACTGTATATTTCCTATCTGTATTAGACCTTCCAGAATGCATTACCTCACATTTGTCCAGATTAAACTCCATCTGCCATCTCTCCGCCCAAGTCTCCAACTGATCTATATCCTGCTGTATCCTCTGATGGTCCTCATCACTATTCGCAAATTCACCAACCTTTGTGTCGTCTGCAAACTTACTAATCAATCCTGTTACATTTTCCTCCAAATCATTTATATATATTACAAACAGCAAAGATCCCAACACTGATCCCTGAGGAACACCACTTGTCACAGCCCTCCATTCAGAAACACACCCTTCCACTGCTATCCTCTGTCTTCTTTGACCGAACCAGTTTTGTATCCACCTTGCCAGCTCACCTCTGATCCCGTGCGACTTCACCTTCTGCACCAGCCTGCCATGAGTGAGCTTGTCAAAGGCCTTATTGAAGTCCATGTAGACAACATCCATTGCCCTACCCTCATCAATCATCTTCGTCATTGGGTGTGTAACACTGGCTGTGGGACACTGGGTCTGTGACACTGGAAGTGTTTTTTGAATTGATTTATTATTGTCACATCTATTTGTATACAGTGAAAAGTATTGTTTCTTGCATGCTATACTGACAAAGAATACCGTTCATGGACAAGGAAACGAGAGAGTGCAGAACGTAATGTTCCAGTCATAGCTCGGGTGTAGAGAAAAATCAACTTAGTGTGAGATAGGTCCATTCAAAATTCTGATGGCAGCAGGAAAGAAGCTGTTTTTGAGTCGGTTGGTACGTGACCTCAGACTTTTGTATCTTTTTCCCGACGGAAGAAAGTGGAATGTCCAGGGTGTGTGGGGTCCTTAATTATGCTGGCTGCTTTGTCGAGGCAGACAGAGTCAGTGGATGGGAGGCTGGTTTGTGTGACACTGGGTTGAGACGCTGGGGTGGCGTGCGATTCACCAAAACAATTCTGTGTCGAATTTGTGTGAAAACTGGAGTACTTCACGCTGAGTTTTTCAGTGGGAGTTCAGAGAAGAATCTCCCACACTCTGTGCACTGCAGAGGCCACCAGTGTGAATATCATTACATTTCAGAGGACAGGGCCTATCCTTGCTGGAGAGGTTGAAATCAGCGGGCTTCTGCTCATGCACAGTGGCCCCGAAGCGTCAGCCTCTCGTTTGCTGGCAAACTCGATCGCTGGCCAGACCGGGACCCTCGCAGTGCTGCTTCCCCAATTGTGGCCTCCCGTCCATTCGCGGGCCAGTCCTGAACACCCGCCCCCCCCAGTCCCGGGTCGTCCCGGTCTCCAGCACCTCCACCCCCAGCAGTGACGTTCCTCCCCACCCCACCCGCAGGCAGACCCCACCCTCCAGCAGACACCATTCCCCCCCCACTCCGCACCCCCCCCCCCCTCCGCCGGCAGATACCAATCTCCCCTGTACCCGGCTGACCATCCTACTCTGATCGCTGGCCTTCTGCCAGCCCCACCGTATCCTATGCAGAGTGGCAACGGGAACCCCCACCCCCCACCGATTGCCCCTAGTCCCCGCCCCCAATTGGCCCTGCCCGAGGACCCGCATTAGGCCCCACCCCAATTAACCCTACCCTTGGACACTGCCCCATGCCCGATGGTCAGGGCCAGGTGCCCCCTGGACATTGGCACTTTGCCCCTTGGCTGGCACTGCCAGGGTGCTCATGCCCAGTGGACACCATTCCTCCTGTCGTCCAATCCCCTAGGGGGCTGCGATTGCTCCCATTCACTCCAGCGAAGTCAGGTCGCCAGCTCTCCGAAAGTGAGGAGCTATTGTAATCCCCGCTGGAGTGAAACACTCTGGCGGGATGGGAGCGGCTAGTGGGCCCAGAGAACTCAGTCCTGGGCCTGCTAATAGCATTTCAATGGTATGGAAAATATGAACACTCACTGGAATCCCACGGATCGGCCGACGCGCAATTCTCCTTTGCTGAACTAAAAAGCTAGCGCAGCGGGATGGGAGAATCACGGCCTGGGTTTGTGACATTGGGTGTGCGACACTGGGTCTGTGATGTGGGCCTCAGTGGCAAGGCCATCGATTGTTGTCCATCCTCAATTGTCCTTGAAATGCCCTTCAGCAGTTTCTTTTCACTGAACCAGTCCTGGTGATTAATGATGTTCAAACTCAACATTCTGAGCACAGGAATCTAGTTATTAGCTGACGTTACTTGATCTTATTGTTCTGGAATTGAGCTGGATGTGTGAATATTTTCCAGATTTATCAGCTGCACTTGGATTTCCT
This sequence comes from Mustelus asterias, assembly GCF_964213995.1. Lineage (NCBI taxonomy): Eukaryota > Metazoa > Chordata > Chondrichthyes > Carcharhiniformes > Triakidae > Mustelus > Mustelus asterias. The sequence continues at coordinate 73,715,677 of NC_135803.1, read as the reverse complement.
CAACTCTTTCAGGCTGCTTTAGGGCCTAGCCATTGATCTTTTTTCTCTCGGACTTTTGGGCCTAGCGGTCTCTTGTTGCTAGGTAAATGTTCATTACCAATCGAATAAATCTATAATATGTTCAGCAGGCATCAGTCCCCCATGTGGATTGAGTGATATGGACATCACTTGGACCTTTGACCTGAACAATAAGATAATCAGGAGGAGCCAATGCTTTGATTTTGGATGTCTCCGTGCGTTTTTAGTTTACTTGTCCATCTGGTGGAAGAAGTGGTTTGTTATAATGAGGCCATGTTGAGCAGACTTTATCAGCAGGAGGGACCATTTGCATTGACTTTTCTCAACCTACTTTACCCAATGAATTTTCTCCAGCCCTGGGCATTGATGTTCCTCAGAAAGAAGAACTTTTCTCTTTTTGCGATGGTAGTGAGGACTTTATAAAGGTCAGACTAGATCTTTTCCTTAATGTCTTCATCAGTGTTAAGGGTCGGAGCAGAAGCACTGATAACAGCGGCATGTTGGTTAAAGCTGAGGTGAAGTGTTAGGAGTCTTTCATTTATACAACTGGGGAGTTGTGGCAAGATGTCCAGGATCCTATTCCAGGTAGCAAAACCATTTTTGTTGACACAAAGTCGCTCTTAGCCTTTCCTCTCCACCTGTCCCCATGACCCCATGCATTTACCATGGCCAATCCACCTCTCCTGCACATCTTTGGACTGTAAGAGGAATCCTACGCAGACACGGGGAGAACATGCAAACTCCACACGGACACCTAAAGCTGGAATTGAACCCAGGTGCTTGGAGCTGTGAGGCAGCAATGCTAACCACTGTGCTATTTGAACGATTGGTAGCAAACTCCTCCCAGTCATCAATGTCACTGTTACTGTGCTTCAGAGTGTCTTTGAACCCGGTGGGGGAGACACTTTTTGGCCACCCAGACACAGTGAAATGGAGTTGACAGGCGCTTTGCTGAATGCTGGTGGAGCTGGTTTAAAGAAGGATACAAGCGTTTGTCCAACAGGCCTCCCATTGAATCCAGAGGAGACACTGTTGTGTCACTGTGTGTGTGTCACTGGGTATGTCACTGTGTGTCACTGGAAGTGTCACTGGGTATGAGACACTGGGAGTGACATTGTGTATGTCAGTCACAATGTGTATCACTGAATGTGAGACACTGTGTCACTGTGTGTGTCACTGTGTGTGTCACTGTGTGTGCCACTGTGTGTGCCACTGGGTCTGTCATTGGGTGTTTGATTATGAATCTGCTGTGTCTGCCTGTTGGTATCTTTGCTCTGTTTTTGCTACATTTTCTCCAATCTTGTGTTTCACTCATTTCCTCAGCTTTAAGCGAACGTTCCCACAGTCCCTGACTTCCAGCATCCTGTTTACTGTTAAATCAAATAATTGGCAAAAATGTTTGCTGATGTCTGTGTTCCAGAGTGTCCCTCCTCACTGGGACCCAGGGGACTGGACTCTCTGTGCTGGGAGCAAGGGCAGAGTCCCTCTGTGCTGGGACCTAGGGGAACAGTCCCTCTGTGCTGGGTCTTAGGGGAACAGTCCCTCTGTGCTCGGACCTAGGGGCTCAGTCCCTCCGTGCTGGGACCTAGGGGACTAGTAACTCTGTGCTGGGACCTAGGGGAACAGTCCCTCTGTGCTGGGCCCTAGGGGAACAGTCCCTCTGTACTGGGCCCTAGGGGAACAGTCCCTCTGTGCTGGGCCCTAGGGGAACAGTCCCTCTGTGCTGGGCCCTAGGGGAACAGTCCCTCTGTGCTGGGGCCTAGGGAACAGTCCCTCTGTGCTGGGACCTAGGGGAACAGTCCCTCTGTGCTGGGACCTAGGGATAACAGTCCCTCTGTGCTGGGACCTAGGGGCCCCTCCCTCTGTGCTGGGACCTAGGGGGCCCCTCCCTCTGTGCTGGGACCTAGGGGACTCCTCCCTCTGTGCTGGGACCTAGGGAAACAGTCCCTCTGTGCTGGGACCTAGGGGAACAGTCCCTCTGTGCTGGGGCCTAGGGAACAGTCCCTCTGTGCTGGGCCCTAGGGGAACAGTCCCTCTGTGCTGGGGCCTAGGGAACAGTCCTTCTGTGCTGGGACCTAGGGGAACAGTCCGTCTGTGCTGAGACCAAGGGATAACAGTCCCTCTGTGCTGGGACCTAGGGCCCCCCCCCCCCTCTGTGCTGGGACCTAGGGGACCCCTCCCTCTGTGCTGGGATCTAGGGAAACAGTCCCTCTGTGCTGGGACCTAGGAGAAAAGTCCCTCTGTGCTGGGACCTAGGGGGCCCCTCCTTCTGTGCTGGGACCTAGGGACCAGTATCTCTGTGCCGGGGCCTAGGGGACTAATCCCTCTGTGCTGATGGCCAGGGGACTGGACTCTCTCTGCTGGGACCTAGGGGATCAGTTCCTCCACATTCGATCCACAGCTTTGCCTTTGCTATTCACACCTATGGACAGTCCACACTCAAACCTGTTTTAAAGTTGTGAGCATTCTTCAATCTCAGTCTCTGTGGTATAAACTATTGTCAATTAATTGACCCAGATCATAGTTTACTGTGTGTGCAACAATTTCCATCTATATATTCTCCTTAAGATAGGAAAATATCCCAGACCCTGGGATATCAGGAAATAATGACAGAAAAGGAGATACCTGGACAAGCATCCAGAAGCTTGGTCAAAGAGGCAGATTTAAGAAGGAGAGAGAGATGGAGAGGCAGAGAGGTGAGATGCAGCCCAAGAATGTGCCACCATTAACGGTGGAGTAAAGAGAATTGGGCACAGCTCAAGAGGCCAGAAGCAGAGGGAGGGAGAGCTGGAGTTTGGAGATTACACAGAGACAAGGAGGGGGTGAATTCACAGAGGGATTTGAAAGCATGGATGAGAATGGAGACACTGATTAATTGGGATGCAGTGTAGGTCAGTGAGCAAAGGGCTGATAGGGCAATGGGATGTACTGTGAGTTAAAACATGGGCAGCAGAGGTTTGGATGACCTGAAGAGTAGGGTGTGGGAGCGCTGCCAGGAGTGCACTGGAATAGTTTGTGTCCAAAGGTAACAAAGGGTGGAATCTCCCAAAACATTTCAAAGTGTCATCATGGTGAGAATAACAGAGTGACCTGTGCTGGTCTCTCAGACACCGTCCTCACCATAATCCTCCCACACTTAGTCACTTTTATGGAGAGTTGGGAGTTCTGCGCCAGTACTGAGGGCGGGGCCTAAACACGCCGGTGAACCCGGCTTCAGAGCACTCAGGCACCATTGCACAAGGACACCCCAAACTCACAGTGTACTGGGACCGTCCCCCCCTCCCTCCGCCCCACACAGACATTGGGACCAAACCCTTCATCTGGGCATGCTGCCCCATCCCCTCCTCGACATGGGGCTTGCCAGACGGTCCCCAGCATGCCCCCCACCATGGCCACCTCCATGATCTTCCCCTGCACAACCCCATCCTGGCACCCCCCCACCCCCACCTGCCCACAACCTCGGTCAGATAGCTACCGCATAGCCCCCCTTATCACAGTCCCTACTCAGGCCCACCCCCTTGACATTGCCCCAGGCGCACTGACGGTGCGCCTTGTCAACCTCTCCTTGTCAACCTCAGTGTATGTCTGGGGTGGGGGAAGAGAGGAGGGGCTTTTGTTTATTAATTTATGGGATGTTGAACAATAATTTATTGCTCATCCCTAATTGCCCTCGAGAAGGTGGTGGTACACCCACAGTGCTATTAGGGAGGAAGTTCCAGGATTTTGACCCAGCGACAGTGAAGGAACAGCTGACATATTTCCCTGTCAGTATGGTGAGTGACTTGCACCATCATTTAAGCTTGAGAACAAGTCCTGAATAGATAAGTCAGAGGAAAGGGCTAAAGTTGGGGTAAAGTGTATTCTGGGGGTATGCTGGCAAGAGGTGGGGTGGCAGATGATTAGGAATGGGCATGGGTTGGGTGGGTTGGCAGGCAGAGGAAAGGGGGTGGGCTGGACTGGATGCAGGTGGAGCACAGTTTGGGGATGTAGGAAGTGTTCCCAGGTCTTTCTTACAAAGCCAAACTAAGCAGCAACACAGGCTTCTCTTTATGGGGAGAGGCGGGCAGGCTCCTCTGCTTCCAGATTTGAGAACAGGCCTCAGTTGTGTTGCTGTGGTGTTAATGAGGCCCCGGTACCTGGCAGCTGGATGCCTGATACAAAGCAGCTTTGATAAACGCAGGGCAAGTGTGTCAGAGAGTGCTAAGGACTGGCAGAGGGAGCGAGCCACTAATTTGTTCAATGGTTACCGAGTTACTTTGGGCTGTCCTCACAGTCGGCGCTGGCTTCTCAGAGTCCGTCACAGTGAGGGTCTTGCTCCTGAGTGATGTTGTGATGTTTCATCAGGGCCTGTCGCGATCCTCTCTCTCACTGCCTGGGCCCCGAGTTCTGGAGTTGTCCCAGGTTCATTGTGCTGATATCCTGGACTAACTGTTCACCTCTCTCCCCCCCGCCCCCATAACCCCTCCGCCATCATTCTCCTCGCAGTAACATGGCAGACGCACTGGCAAGTGCCACCTGTGAGCGTTGCCACACGCACTTTGACCCGTCCGAGCGGATTGTGAACAGTAACGGGGAGTTGTACCATGAGAAGTGCTTCGTCTGTGCCCAGTGCTTCCGGCAGTTTCCAGGAGGAGTGTTTTACGAGGTAAGAACAGTCTTTGGCCTTACTGAACTAACAAACCTTCATTTCTATAGCGTCTATTGGGACCTCAGGCCATCCCTGAGCCAATGAGGTAGGTTTGAAGTGTAGTCACTATTGGAATGAGCACACAAGGTAGTCCAGGGTTCTGGTTGTAGGGGCACTGGGTACTGATGGCTCAGTCACACTGGGGTAAAACTAGGCCCAACCTAATCACCACGGCAGACCCCTTCCCCATTTTCACCCTACCCCCTGCAGACCCACTCCCTCGGCCCTCCACAGTCACTGTCCCCCTGGATGCACTCTCCTTGCAGACCATCCACCTGCAGACCCCCTCACAGATCTCCACCACTCTGGAGACCCTCTGCTCACGGTTAGGAATCCCATAGGTGCTGTGATAGCACACTCACACACACATTATCTCAGTGTCTCACTTGCTTGCGTGTGTGTGTTTGTGCACGTGTGTGCCCAAGTGTGTATGTGTCTATGTGTTTGTATTTGTGTCTGTGTGTGTATGTTCATCTGTACCTCACCTGTGTGTCTGTATCTGTGTGTGTGTGTGTGAGAAAGTCTGTGATACTGTGTGAGTGGCTATGTGTGAGTCTGAATGTGTTGTGTGAGTGTGTGTGAGAAAGTGTGTATCTCTATCTGTGTGTATGTTTGTGTATGTGTGTGAGAGCGTGTGTGTGAGTATGTGATTGTCTTTGGATTTGATTTGATGTATTATTGTCGCATGTATTAGTATACAGTGAAAAGTATTGTTTATTTCGTGCTATACACACCTTACATAAGGAAGGAAAGGAGAGAGTGCAGAATATAGTGTTACAGTCATAGCTAGGGTATAGAGAAAGATCAACTTAATGCAAGGTAAGTCCACTCAAAAGTCTGATGGCAGCAGGGAAGAAGCTGTTTTTGAGTCGGTTGGTACATGACCTCAGACTTTTGTATCTTTTTCCTGACGAACAAAGGTGGAAGAGAGAATGTCCAGGGTGCGTGAGGTCCTTGATTATGCTGGCTGCTTTTCCAAGGCAGCGGGAAGTGTAGACAGTGTCAGTGGATGGGAGGCTGGTTTGAATGATGGACTGGGCTTCATCCATGACCCTTTGTAGTTTCTTGCGGTCTTGAACAGAGCAGGAGCCATACCAAGCTGTGATACAACCAGAAAGAATGCTTTCTGTGGTGAGAATTGTAGCTGACTTGCCAAATTTCTTTAGTCTCCTGAGAAAGTAGAGGCGTTGGTGGGCTTTCTTAACTATAGCGTCAGCATGGAGGGACCAGGACAGGTTGTTGGTGATCTGGACACCTAAAAACTTGAAGGTCTTGACCATTTCTAATTCATCCCCATTGATGTAGACAGAGGCATGTCCTCCGCTACGCTTCCTGAAGTCGATGACTATCTCCTTCATTTTGGTGGCATTGAGGGAGAGATTATTGTTGTCACACCAGATTCTCTATCTCTTTCCTGTACTGTGTCTCGTCATTGTTTGAGGTCCGACCCACTATGGTGGTATCATCAGCAAACTTGAACATTGAGTTGGAGGGGAATGTAGCCCCTCCACATAAGGGGAGTATTGTAGGGGATACTCTCCTATGATGAGTAGGAGTATCGTAGGGGACTCTTACGATCCCTATATATGAGTAGGAGTATCGTAGAGGACTAAGGAGTATTGTAGGGGATTGAGGACTCACCCTTGTGGGGCACTGGTGTTGAGGATCGTGGAGGAGGTGTTGTTGCCTATCCTTATTGACTGCGGTCTGTGGGTTGGGAAGTCTAGGATCCAGTTGCAGAGGGAGGAGCTGAGCCCCAGGCCATGGAGTTCAGAGATAAGTCTCGTGGGAATAATGGTGTTGAAGGTTGAGCGGTTGTCAATAAATAGGAGTCTGACAGGGATGTCTTTGTTATCCAGGTGTTGAAGGGTTGGGTGTAGGGCCAGGGAGATGGTGTCTGCTGTGGACCTGTTGTGGTGATAGGTGAACTAGTGGATCCAGGCAGTCTGGGAGGCTGGAATTGATTTGTGCCATGACTAACCTTTTGAAGCAATTCATAATGAACATGTGTACATTTGTGTGTGAAAGAGTGAGAGCGTGAGTGTGTATGAGAGAGTGTGTGCGTATGGGAGTATGTGTGCGTGCGTGTACGAGAGTGTGTGTGAACGTGTGTGAGTTTGTGACTGTGTGGCCGGGATTCTCCCAAAAAAATTCTAAGTCCCCAATTCGCTTGAAAATAGGAGTAAATCCCGCCAATATTTTAGTGTGATTTCCAGAATGAATCTCCGACACTCAGTGCATCACAGAGTGCCTCATGGAGATTCACTCTGGAAATCTGTGACGTATTCCAGCTCAAGAGGCTGGCAGCATAGCGCTGAGTGGGCCACTGTGCATGCGCCAATCTGTCTGAGCCTCCCAATCATTGGCCTTCCGACCACCGCCCCATTCCGATCATAGAGTCATAGAGGATGGAAACAGGCCCTTCGGCCCAACTTGTCCATGCCGCCCTTTTTTATTAAAACCCCTAAGCTAATCCCAATTGCCCACATTTGGCCCATATCCCTCTATACCCATCATACCCATGTAACTATCTAAATGCTTTTTAAAAGATAAAATTGTACCCGCCTCTCCTACTACCTCTGGCAGCTTGTTCCAGACACTCACCACCCTCTGTGTGAAAGAAATTGCCCCTCTGGACACTTTTGTATCTCTCCCCTCTCACCTTAAACCTATGCCCTCTAGTTTTAGACTCCCCTACCTTTGGGAAAAGATATTGACTATCTACCTTGTCTATGCCCCTCATTATTTTATTGACCTCTATAAGGTCACCCCTCAGCCTCCTACGCTCCAGAGAAAAAAGTCCCAGTCTATTCAGCCTCTCCTTATAACTCACTCCATCAAGTCCTGGTAGCATCCTAGTAAATCTTTTCTGCACTCTTTCTAGTTTAATAATATCCTTTCTATAATAGGGTGACCAGAATTGCACACAGTATTCCAAGTGTGGCCTTACCAATGTCTTGTACAACTTCAACAAGACGTCCCAGCTCCTGTATTCAGTGTTTTGACTGGTGAAACCAAGCATGCCGAATGCCTTCTTCACCACTTTGTCCACCTGAGACTCCACTTTCAAAGAGCTATGAACATGTACCCCTAGATCTCTTTGTTCTGTACCTCTCCCCAATGCCCTACCATTAACTGAGTAAGTCCTGCCCTGGTTCAATCTACCAAAATGCATTACCTCGTATTTATCTAAATTAAACTCCATCTGCCATTCGTCAGTCCACTGGCCCAATTGATCAAGATCCTGCTGCAATTGGAGATAACCTTCCTCACTGTCCACCATGCCACCAATCTTGGTGTCATCTGCAAACTTACTAACCATGCCTCCTATATTCTCATCCAAATCATTAATATAAATGACAAATAACAGTGGGCCCAGCACTGATCCCTGAGGCACACCACTGGTCACAGGCCTCCAGTTTGAAAAACAACTCTCTACAACCACCCTCTGGCTTCTGTCAAGAAGCCAATTTTGTATCCATTTAGATACCTCACCCTGGATCCCGTGAGATTTAACTTTATGCAACAACCTACCATGCGATACCTTGTCAAAGGCCTTGCTAAAGCCCAAGTAGACAATATCAACTGCACTGCCCTCATCTATCTTCTTGGTTACCCCTTCAAAAAACTCAATTACATTTGTGAGACATGATTTTCCACTCACAAAGCCATGCTGACTGTCCCTAATCAGTCCTTGCATCTCTAAATGCCTATAGATCCTGTCTCTCAAAATACCTTCCAACAATTTACCCACCACAGATGTGAGGCTAACTGGCCTGTAGTTCCCAGGCTTTTCCCTGCAGCCCTTTTTAAACAAAGGCACAATGTTTGCTACTCTCCAATCTTCAGGCACCTCACCCGTGACTATCGATGATTCAAATATCTGGGCGAGGGGACCCGCAATTTCCTCCCTAGCCTCCCACAACGTCCTGGGATATACTGCATCAGGTCCCAGGGATTTATCTACCTTGATGGCTTTAAGACTTCCAGCACCTCCTTCTCTGTAATATGTACACTCCTCAAGACATCACTATTTATTTCCCCAAGTTCCCTAACGTCCATACTTTTCTCAATAGTAAATACTGATGAGAAATATTCATTTAGGATCTCACCCGTCTCTTGTGGATCCGCACATAGATGACCTTGTTGATCCTTAAGAGGCCCTACTCTTTCCCTTGTTACTCTTTTGCCTTTTATGTATTTGTAGAAGCTCTTTGGATTCTCTTTTGCCTTATCTGCCAAAACAATTTTGTGTCCCCTTTTTGCTCTCCTGATTTCTCTCTTAATTCTACTCCTACACCCCTATACTCTTCAAGGGATTCACTTGATCCCAGCTGCCTATGCATGTCATGTGCCTCTTTCTTCTTCTTGACCAGGGCCTCAATATCCCGAGTCATCCAGGGTTCCCGACTTCTGCCAGCCTTGCCCTTCACTCTAAGAGGAATGTGTTTACCCTGAACCCTGGTTAACACACTTTTGAAAGCCTCCCACTTACCAGACGTCCCTTTACCTTCCCACAGACTCACCCAATTAACTTTTGAAAGTTCCTGCCTGATATCATCAAAATTGGCCTTGCCCCAATTTAGAATATTAACTTTTGGGGCAGACCTATCGTTCTCCATAGCTATCTTAAAACTAATAGAATTATGGTCACTGGTCCCAAAGTGATCCCTCACTAACACTTCTGTCACCTGCCCTTCCTTATTTCCCAAGAGGAGGTCAAGTTTTGCCCCCTCTCTAGTCGGGCCATCCACATACTGAATGAGAAATTCCTCCTGAATACACTCAACAAATTTCTCTCCATCCAACCCTCTAATACTATGGCTGTCCCAGTCAATGTTGGGAAAATTAAAATCTCCGACTATTACCACCCTATTTTTCTTGGAGCTATCTGTAATCTCCTTACATATTTGCTCCTCAATTTCCCGCTGACTATTTGGGGGCCTATAGTACAACCATATCAAAGTGATTTCCCCCGTCTTATTTCTCAGTTCTACCCATATAGACTCAATGGCCGAACCCTCGGATATATCCCCTCTCAGTACGGCCGTGACGCTTTCCCTAATCAAAACTGCAACTCCCCCTCCTCTCTTACCTCCTGTTCTATCTTTCCTATAGCATCTGTACCCTGGAACATTGAGCTGCCAGTCCTGTCCCTCCCTTAGCAATGTTTCAGTAATTGCTATCATATCCCAGTCCCACGTACCCATCCATGCCCTGAGTTCATCTGCCTTGCTCGTCAGGCCTCTTGCATTGAAATAAATGCAGTTTAATCTGGACTTCCCTTGCTCTCTGTCTTGCTTCTGTCTGATCTGTCTGGTGCTAGGATTACTGACACTGCCTTTACTAATTAATGTGCTCTATTTAACTTCCGTGCTGTTCTCAAACCTCTCTTCTGTCTCCCTACTGCTTTTGATCCCACCCCCCTGCCAAACTAGTTTAAACCCTCCCGAGTAGCTCTAGCAAATCTCCCCGCCAGGATGTTAGTCCCCCTCCAGTTTAAATGTAACCCATCCCTCTTGAACAGATCAGCCCTTCCCCAGAAAAGATCCCAATGATCCAAAAATCTAAATCCCTGCCCCCTGCACCAGCTCTCAAGCCACGCATTCATCTGCCTAATCTTCCTATTCCTACTCTCACTAGCACGTGGTACCGGTAGTAGTCCTGAAATTATTACCTTCGAGGTCCTGCACGTTAGCCTTCTGCCTAACTCTCTATATTCACATTTCAGGACCTCATCCCTTTTCCCACCTATGTCGTTGGTACCAATATGTACAATGACCTCTGGCTGCTCATCCTCCCCATTAAGAATGTCCTGCAACTGCTCAGAGACATCCTTGACCCTGGCACCAGGAGGCAACACACCATCCTGGAGTCTCGATTGCGGCCACAGAAACGCCTGTCTGTGCCTCTAACTAGTGAGTCCCCTATTACTACTGCTCGCTTGCTCTTTGCCCGACCCTTTCCCACAGCAGAACCAGCTGTGGTGTCACAGGCCTGGCTACTGCTGGCCTCCTGGACCTCCTTGGGCAAGCCCCCCCCCCCCCCCCCCGCCCCCTGCCCCCACATCTGGCCAGCCCCGATCTCCTGAGCCCCCTCCTCAACCCTAGCAGCCCCCACCCCTGGCAGCTCTGACTCCCCGGCCTCCCCACCACACGGATGGCCAGCCCCTCTCGCCATCCTCCCTCTCTCTGCTTGCAATCCTGATTGCAGAGTGGCAGTGGGACCCCCCTCCCCCACCGAATGCCCCCTTTGCACTGCCCAATGTCTGGTTGGGATCCAGGCTCGCACTGCCAGGGGGGGGGGGGCACCCTCCTCTTACCCCCGACTTCCTGGGGGGGCCTCATTAATTTCTCTGCCCTCCACTGGGATCGGTCACCTGTTCCCCATTAGTGGGGAGTAGAAACATAGAAAAACTACAGCACAAACAGGCCCTTCGGCCCCACAAGTTGTGCCAAACACATCTCTACCTTCTAGACCTACCTATAACCCTCCATCCTACTAAGCTCCATGTACTCATCCAGGAGTCTCTTAAAAGACCCTATTGAGTTCGCCTCCACCACCATTGACGGCAGCCGATTCCACTCACCCATCACCCTCTGTGAAAAACTTACCCCTAACATTTCCCCTGTACCTACCCCCCAGCACCTTAAACCTGTGTCCTCTCGTAGCAGCCATTTCCACCCTGGGAAAAAGCCTCTGAGAGTCCACCCGATCTATGCCTCTCAACATCTTATACACCTCTATTAGGTCTCCTCTCATCCTTCGTCTCTCCAAGGAGAAAAGACCGAGCTCCCTCAGCCTATCCTCATAAGGCATGCCACTCAATCCAGGCAACATCCTTGTAAATCTCCTCTGCACCCTTTCAATCTTTTCCACATCCTTCCAATAGTGAGGCGACCAGAACTGAGCACAGTACTCCAAGCGGGGTCTGACGAGGGTCTTATATAGCTGCATCATTATCCCCAGACTCCTAAATTCAATCCCTTGATTGATAAAGGCCAGCACACCACACGCCTTCTTAACCACCTCCTCCACCTGCGGGGCCGATTTTAGAGTCCTGTGGACCCGGACCCCAAGGTCCTTCTGATCCTCTACAGTACTAATAGTCTTTCCCTTTATATTGTACTCCTTCATCCCATTTGACCTACCAAAATGGACCACGACGCATTTATCTGGGTTGAAGTCCATCTGCCACTTGTCCGCCCAGTCTTGCATCCTATCTATGTCCCTCTGTAACTTCTGACATCCCTCCAGACTATCCACAACCCCACCAACCTTTGTGTCATCGGCAAACGTACCAACCCATCCCTCCGCTTCCTCATCCAGGTCATTTATGAAAATGACAAACAGCAAGGGTCCCAGAACAGATCCCTGGGGCACTCCACTGGTGACCGACCTCCATTTAGAAAAAGACCCATCTATACCCACTCTCTGCCTCCTTTGGGCAAGTCAGTTCTGGATCCACCGGGCAGCAGCCCCTTGGATCCCATGCCCTCTCACTTTTTCTGGAAGCCTTGCATAGGGGCCTTATCGAACGCCTTGCTAAAATCCATATAAACCACATCTACCGCCTTCCCTTCGTCAATGTGTTTAGTCACATTTTTGAAGAACTCCACCAGGCTCGTAAGGCACGATCTGACCTTGATAAAGCCATGCTGAGTATTCTTGAGCATACTAACCCTCTCTAAATGCTCATATATCCTGTCCCACAGGATCTTCTCCATCAGTTTACCAACCACTGAGGTTAGACGCACCGGTCGGTAATTACCTGGGCTATCTCTATTCCCCTTCTTGAAAATAGGAACCACATCCGCAATCCTCCAATCCTCCGGCACCTCTCCCGTCTCCATCGACGACGCAAAGATCATCGCCAGAGGCTCTGCAATCTCTTCCCTCGCCTCCCACAGTAACCTGGGGTACATCCCATCCGGACCCGGCGACTTATCTATCTTGATGCCATTCAAAGATTCCAGCACAACCTCTTTCTTAAAGTCCACATACTCAATCCTTTCGGTCCACCGCACACCCGCAGTACATCCACCCATGTCCTTCTCCTCTGTGAAAACCGAGGCAAAATACTCATTGAGCACCTCTGCCATTTCTACTGGTTCCGTACAGACTTTCCTGCCTTCGCCTTTTATAGGCCCTACCTTCTAGACGGCTCTATTCCGTCACGTCTCATCCTTTTACTCTTCACATATTTATAGAACGCCTTAGGGTTCTCCTTAATCCTACCTGCCAGGGCCTTCTCGTGACCCCTTCTGGCTCTCCTAATTTCCTTCTTTAGTCCCTTCCTACAAGCCGTATACTCTTCTAAATCCCTATCTTTGCCAAGCTCTCTGAGCCTTTTGTACGCTTTCCTTTTCTTCTCGACTGGGTCCCGCACAGCTTTCGTGCACCACGGTTCCTTTAACCGACCAACACCTCCCTGTCTGCTCGGAACGTTGTCCTGTAGAACTCTAGACAGACATTCCTTGAAAAACTGCCACCTCTCTTCAGTACATTTCCCCGAGAATACCTCCTTCCAATTTACTCCTCTGATTTGCTGTCTAATGTCTTCATATTTCCCCTTACTCCATATAAACACTTTCCTCGCTTGCATGATCCTCTCTTTTTCCAATGCAAGCCTAAAGGAGATAGAGTTATGATCGCTATCCCCAAGATGCTCTCCCACTGAGAGATCTGACACCTGTCCAGGTTCATTGGTCAGTATCAGATCAAGTACAGCCTCTCCTCTTGTAGGCTTGTCCACATGCTGTGTCAGGAAACCCTCCCGAACACACCTAACGAACTCTTCCCCATCCAATCCCCTTACCCTAGGGATATTCCAATCTATGTTTGGGAAATTAAAGTCTCCCATCACAACAACTCTGCTATTACTGCATCTCTCCAGGGTCTGTTTCCCTATCTGCTCCTCCACCTCCCTGCTACTATTGGGCGGCCTATAGAAAACTCCCAGCAAAGTGACCGGCCCCTTCCCACTCTGAACTTCCACCCACAGAGACTCGGTGGACAATCCCTCCACAGCATACACCTTCTCTACAGCTGTGACACTATCCCTGATCAGCAGTGCCACTCCACCCCCTCTCTTGCCTCCCTCCCTGTCCTTCCTGAAACATCTGAATCCCGGCACCTGGAGTATCCAGTCCTGTCCCTGAGACATCCAAGTCTCCGTAATGGCCACCACATCACACTTCCAGGCATCGATCCACGCTCTGAGCTCATCCCCTTTATTCACTATACTCCTGGCATTAAAGTAAACACATCTCAATCCTTTGGTCTGAGCTCTCCCCTTCTCTATCCCCCGTCCATCCTCCCTCTTGCACTGCCTATAACCCTTCCCTGTTTGCGAGCTAACTTCCTCGCTCCCAGTCACCTCGTCTCGATCCCCTCCCCCCAACCTATCTAGTGTAAACTCTCCCCAGTAGCCTTAGCCAACCTTCCTGCCAGGATATTGGTCCCCCTGGGATTCAAGTGCCACCCGTTTTTTGTGTACAGGTCACACCTGCCCCTAAAGAGGTCCCAATGGTCCAGGAACCTGAATCCCTGCCCCCTGCACCAGTCCCTCAGCCACACATTCATCCTCCACCTCACTCCATTCCTTTCCTCACCTTCCCGTGGCACAGGCAGCAATCCTGAGATTACTACCTTTGCTTTCCTCCTTCTCAGCTGTCTCCCTAATTCCCTATACTCTCTTTTCATAACCCCTTCCCCCTTCCTACCCACATCAGCGGTACCAATATGTACCGCTACCTCAGGCTCCTCTCCCTCCCACCTCAGGATTTCTGGGTCTCGCCCAGCGACATCCTGGATCCCAGTCCCAGGGAGGCAGACCACCATGCGAGACTCCCGCCTGCCTCCGCAAAATCGCCTGTCCGTCCCCCTGACTGTCGAGTCCCCGATTAATACTGCCTTCCTCCTCTTTTCCTTAGCCCTCTGAGTTACAGGGCCGGACTCCACCCCGGAGACACAGCCACTGCTGCTTCCCCCAGAGGGGCTGTCCCCCCCAACAGTACTCAGGCAGGAGTACTTGTTGTGTAGGGGCACATCCACCGGGGTGTTCTCAATCACCCGAGCTTTACCCTTCCTGGCCATCACCCACTTGGCCTCCTCCCGTGGCCCTGGTGTGACCACCTGATGATAGCTCGTCTATCACCACCTCATTCTCCCTTAACAGCCTAAGATCCTCGAGCTGCAGTTCCAGCTCCCTAACACGGTCCCTCAGGAACCGCAGCTCGACACACCCCTCACAGATGTGGATGTCCGGGAGGCCAGGTGCCTCCAGGACCTCCCACATCCTACACTGGGAACAACACACTGGCTTCACACTCATATTTCACCCTTTCTACCAGGGTACACAGAGAAAAGTAAATTAGAAATAAAGAAAAAGAAACTCACCCCTGCTCGCCCTTTCCCCGAAGCCCTGTGAGCCAAAGCCCTTACAGCTTTCACTCTGCTTCCCACTCACTCCCCTGCCCGCTCCTGACGCTGCCCGCTGTATACTGCGGCCTCCCTTTTATACTTTGCGCGCTTAGAAAACTACAACATGTCCACCCACGTAGTTGTGAACCCCGCTGGAATGAACCACTCCCAGCAGTGGTGGGGAAGCGGCGGGGGGGGGGGGGGGGGGGGGGGGGGAGGCAGGGAGATGCTAGCAGACCCGGAGACTTCAGTTCCAGGCCCCCTAATGAAAAGGAAATCCCAATTTCCATATTGTAACCAGTTCCATGTCGATTTCCAGCATGGAGCTGATTACGCTGGAAATCTTGGGCTGGGAGAAGCATGGAGGCCCGGGCACCGAGCGGGAAACCTGCGAAACGGCCTCTGCTGATGTCTCCCAGCCCACTGCTCTGCTAAAGCAGCTCAATGGGCTGTGAGAATTGCCCCCCATGTGTCTGTGTGTGAGAGAGAGAATGTGTGAATGAGTGTGAGAGTTTGAACATGACTGAGTGAGTGTGATTGTGTGTGTGTAAGAGAGAGTGAGTGTGAGTGTGTCTGTGTGTGTATGTGTGAGAAATTGAGTGTATGTGTGAGAAAGAGTGAGTGTGAGAGTGAATGTGAGAGTGTGAGAATGGAGTGTCAAGAGTGAGTGTGTGAGAGTGAATGTGCAAGAGTGAGTGAGAGAGTGTGCGAGAGCAAGTGTGCGAGAGTGAGTGTGTGAGAGTGAGTGTGTTCAGTGTTGTGCAGAGCAGTCCAGGCTGCGGTTTTGATGTTCTAATTGTATCAGTGATATTGTGCAGTTGTTGATCTTTATTTCCTTTCTCTCAGTTTGAAAGCAGGAAATATTGTGAACACGATTTCCAGATGCTCTTTGCACCTTGCTGTGGACAATGCGGTAAGAATGGGGACAGTAATACTCCAAATGTTAGACCCTGTTAGATTATAGTGTGTGCGAGTGTGTGTGCGAGTGTGTGTGCGAGTGTGTGTGCGAGTGTGTGTGCGAGTGTGTGTGTGTGTCAGTGAGGGAGCGTGTCAGTGTTTCAGTGAGAGAGTGTGAGCGTGTGTGTCAATGAGTGAGTGTGAGTGTGACTGTGTCAGTGAGTGTGTCATTGTGTTAGTGAGTGAGTGTGTGTCAATGAGAGTGTGTGAGTGTCATTGTGTCGGTCAGTGAGTGAGTGTGTCATTGTGTGAGTGAGTGTGTGTGTGAGTGAGTGCGTCAGTGTGTCAGTGAATGAGTCATTGTGTCAGTGAGAGTGTGTCAGTGAATGAGTGTGTCATTGTGTCAGTGACAGTATGTCAGTGAGTAAGTGTGTGTCAATGAGAGAGTGTCAGTGAGTGAGTGAGTGTGAGTGTCAGTGAGTGAGGGTGTCAGAGAAAGCGTGTCAGTCTGTCCGTCCTTCTGTCTCCACATGTGTGAGGCTACGTATAATGTCGTATGGAAGTGCATGGATGTGAGTGTGTTGAAGCGTGTGTGCTTTCATGTGCGGGGTGTGAAGTGTATAGCCGGGATCTTATGCCCATGTTTACCAAAAGCCCAAATGATATGGATGTAAAATCTCACAAGAGACCATAAACGAGAATCTTGGCAGAGCGATCTGGGGACACGATTACCCCAATCCCCTGCCATTGACATAACAAGATTCTCAAGCAGGAAGGTTGGGAACCTAATTTAAATACATTAACCTAATTATAGGGCTTCCCGCTGTATCGATGCCCCACACTGGGATCATGTTGGTGAACTTTACAACAGGTTTATATAAATAGGAACCAGGTGAAGGAAACCTGCTGTGGGCGCAAAGGTAAAAGTACAGCCCTTGGGGGGAGAGGGACATGCCCAGACAGTAGGCCGATACTGCCACGGTACCCTGGCACTGCCCCCTGAACCCTGGCACTGCCCAGGCACTGCTCCTGCACCCTGGCACTGCCCTGGCACTGCCCCCACACCCTGGCACTGCCCCCACACCCTGGTGCTGCCCCTTGACACCCTGGTATTGCCCCCTGCACCCTGGCACTGCCCCTGCTCTCTCTCTTGTCAGGGAACAATGCTGGGAGACCCTCTGGGAAGCTCCATTGGGCTGGAGGCGTGGGTATTCCCAGTGTACTTGTATACATGGTGTGGGGGGATAGGGAGGTGGTGTTACTCTTTTTTACTGGCGATCAGGGCACCCCGATCTCTGGCACCCCGACGTTGCCACTCTTTCAGGCCCTGCCCACCAGCAGGATGGCGTGGGGCAAACCTCCAGTACTTACTCCCTCCAAGTGTCGGACAATATGGCGAGAAAAAACCCGAGTCAACACTTAGAAATGAAAAAGGAAACATCTGCCCGATGTGTTTACCTGGATGTGTGCATACATCTGTGTGTCTATCTCTGTTCAGTCAGCAGTGCTGATTGCTGCCCTGAGTTCCAGTTACTGTGTCACATTGAGCCTTTGAACATTTTCATCTTATTCTTTCTTCTAGTTTCTCACCTGTCCTGACTATTTGGGTCAATTAATCCTTTGCTTTGTCACTGAGCCATCTGAGAAAAGAAAGATCCCAAGACACTGCAGGATTGGTTGGTATCAGGGTGGGTGGTACCAATTCACCTGTTTCTCTGCACAAACAGACACTCACAGAAAACAAACACTATTGACTGTCCCACTTCACTCATTCAATAGAAGCTGAGACTCTGAAATCACAATTACTCCCAAACTCTGGGCAGCCATCGATATCACAAATCCATTTAAACTTGGTACATGGCCTGACGCAACCCTTTCAAATGTTCAAACTGTATCTTGGGGTTTACAGATTCTGATAACTGATGGATTGTTACTGGATTCAATTTCCCCACAGCCCCTCACCCAGACCGCATCGAGGGGGTTTCAATTTCCCCACAGCCCCTCACCCAGACCACGTCGAGGGGGTTTCAATTTCCTAGTATTGGTAAAGTCCGAGGGTATATTGGTAAAGTCCGAGGGTATATTGTAAAGTCCGAGGGTATATTGTAAAGTCCGAGGGTATATTGTAAAGTCCGAGGGTATATTGGTAAAGTCCGAGGGTATATTGGTAAAGTCCGAGGGTATATTGGTAAAGTCCGAGGGTATATTGTAAAGTCCGAGGGTATATTGGTAAAGTCCGAGGGTATATTGTAAAGTCCGAGGGTATATTGTAAAGTCCGAGGGTATATTGTAAAGTCCGAGGGTATATTGTAAAGTCCGAGGGTATATTGGTAAAGTCCGAGGGTATATTGGTAAAGTCCGAGGGTATATTGTAAAGTCCGAGGGTATATTGTAAAGTCCGAGGGTATATTGTAAAGTCCGAGGGTATATTGGTAAAGTCCGAGGGTATATTGGTAAAGTCCGAGGGTATATTGGTAAAGTTCGAGGGTATATTGTAAAGTCCGAGGGTATATTGGTAAAGTCCGAGGGTATATTGGTAAAGTCCGAGGGTATATTGTAAAGTCCGAGGGTATATTGTAAAGTCCGAGGGTATATTGTAAAGTCTGAGGGTATATTGGTAAAGTCTGGATAGTCCTAGTTTGTGAAACTGCAAATGATTTGGAAAGCTTTCTTTCAGATGGACATCCTTCCGAGTCTCTTGAGAATGAACTTGCTCCGAGTTGTATTTGGGATAGCTTTTTATTCCTGTTTAGTTAGGTAGCCCTTCACTCTCTGAACCTGGTCAGCGCTGCCTGCTCGAGAGGGGCCGGCACTGACCGGAAACAAGGCCCATTTAGTGTTTCATTTCCGTTTTGTTTCTTTCTATCTATCCAGGAGAATTCATCATTGGCCGAGTCATCAAAGCGATGAACAATAATTGGCACCCGGACTGTTTCTGCTGTGAGATTTGCTCTGTGGCCCTGGCTGACTTGGGATTCGTCAAGAATGCAGGCAGGTATGTTCAGAGCCAGAAATCAGCCCGATTAAACACAGGCCAAAAAAGAGGCCTCGGCTTAATGTCAAATAAATGGGCCAAAGTCCCTCAGAGCCCAGAGAGAAAGATGCACAAGGCAAGAACCGTTTTAATAACCTTGTTCTCAGTTTACTTCAGGTACTAAAGATATGAACCAAATCCTAACAAATTTTAGAAACAAAGAATCCGTACAGTGCAGAAGGAGGCCATTCAGCATGTCAATCCCACCCAGGCCCTATCCCCATAACCCCACGTATTTACCCTGCTAATCCCCCTGACACTAAGGGGCAATTGAACATGGCCAACCCACCTAACCTGCACATCTTTGAACCGTGGGAGGAAACCGGAGCACCCGGCAATAGACAATCTAAAAGAGACGTCTGCTAGGGTATGTGCTTATGTCTTTTGCACAGGAATTGATTTCCAGTAAGATGATAGAGTTGAGATGTTTCATTAGGGAGAGGAATTTAGGAGCAGGAGTAGGCCATTCGGCCTCTTCAAGCCTTCTCTGCCATTTGTTAAGATCATGGCGGATCTCGTTGTGGTCATAAATCCACATTCCTACTGCCCACCTCCATAATCTGTGGTTCCCAAATGGATCATAAATGTGCCCAATTCACCCTTGGATAAATTCAATGACCCAGACTCTACTGCTGTATGGGGAAGAGAATACCACATATTACCAACACTCTGAGAGAAAAATGTCCTCCTTGTTCTGGTCTCAAAGGAAGACCTTGTATTCTTAAACATATCCAGGAGATAATGTCAGTGTTGTCGCTCAGTCTGCTCACTGAGATGGCAGGATCAGTGTGAGGAGCAGACAGTGCAATCTAGTCCTGTTGCTTTTTAATCACTTTTTGCTCCATTTATCTTACAAAGGCACATGTGGCAGCAACAAAAGATAGTCACTTCACAATTTGTTAAAGAGTCGTTTAATGGGAAAAATGGCAAAATCACAGGCAAATACTTTGATCAATAGAAATATTGTACATGATTATATACAGGATAACCGTTACTGTGGGGGACAGCACAGAAGAGGGAAAGCTGACCAGGGCAGAGGTTTGAGGAGAGGGAATTGACAGAAAAGCAGAGGATCTAAAGCTGCACATAATTGCTGGTCACAATGCAACACATTTACAGTCTCCCTCGCAGGAATTTACAACATTATCCCAGAATTTGCACCGAAAGTATCCGGCTAGAGTGTGTTACACAGAGAGTAAAAATTATACTGGAGTGTGTTATGAAGAGAGTAACAGTGAGGTTGGAGTACGTTATACAGAGAGTAACAATGAGGCTGGAGTGTGTTATACAGAGAGTAACAATGAGGCTGGAGTGTGTTATACAGAGAGTAACAGTGAGGCTGGAGTGTGTTACACAGAGTAATAATGTGGCTGGAGTGTTACACAGAGAGTAACAATGAAGCTGGAGTGTGTTACACAGAGAGTAACAATGAGGCTAGAGTGTGTTATACAGAGAGTTACAATGATGCTGGTGTGTGTAATGAAGAGAGTAACAATTATACTGGAGTGTGTTATACAGAGAATAACAGTGAGTCTTGACTGTGTTATACACAGAGTAACAGTGAGGCTGGAGTGTGTTATACGGAGAGTAACAATGAGGCTGGAGTGTGTTCTACAGAGAGTAACAATTATACTGGGACGTGTTGTACAGAGAGTAACAGTGAGGCTGGAGTGTGGTATATAGAGAGTAACAATGAAGCTAGCGTGTGTTATACAGAGAGTAACAGTGAAGCTGGAGTGTGTTATACAGAGAGTAACAATGAGACTGGAATGTTTATACAGAGTAACAATGAGGCTGGTGTGTTATACAGAGACTAACAATGAGACTGGAGTGTGTTATATAGTCAGTAACAATGAGACTGGAATGTGTTATACAGAGAGTAACAATGAGGCTGGAGTTCGTTATACAGAGCATAACAATGAGGCTGGAATGTGTTATACAAAGAGTACCAATGAGGCTGGAGTGTTATACAGAGAGTAACAGTGAGGCTGGAGTGTGTTATACAGAGAGTAACAGTGAGGCTGGAGTGTGTTATACAGAGAGTAACAGTGAGACTGGAGTGTGTTATATAGAGAGTAACAATGTGATTGGAGTTTGTTATATAGAACATAACAATGAGGCTGGAATGTGTTATACAGAGAGTAACAACTACACTGGAGTGTGTTGTACAGAGAGTAACAATGAAGCTGGAGTGTCTTATACAGAGACAAACAATGAGGCTGGAGTGTGTTATACAGAGAGTAACAATGAAGTTGGAGCCTATTATACAAAGAGTAACAGTGAGGCTGGAGTTTGTTATACAGAGAGTAACAATGAGGCTGGAATGTGTTATACAAAGAGTAACAATTATACTGGAGCGTGTTATACAGAGAGTAACAGTGAGGCTGGAGTGTGGTATACAGAGAGTAACAATGATTCTGGAGTGTGTCATACAGAGAGTAACAATGAGGCTGGAATGTGTTATACAGAGACAAACAATGAGGCTGGAGTGTGTTATACAGAGAGTAACAATGTGGCTGGAGTGTTACACAGAGAGTAACAATGAAGCTGGAGTGTGTTACACAGAGAGTAACAATGAGGCTGGAATGTGTTATACAGAGAGTAACAATGATTCTGGAGTGTGTTATACAGAGAGTAACAATGATGCTGGAGTGTGTTATACAGAGAGTAACAGTGAGGCTGGAGTGTGGTATACAGAGAGTAACAATGATTCTGGAGTGTGTCATACAGAGAGTAACAATGAGGCTGGAATGTGTTATACAGAGAGTTACAATCATGCTGGTGTGTGTTATACAGAGAGTAACAATGAGGCTGGAGCGTGTTACACAGAGAGTAACAATGAGGCTGGAGTGTGTCATACAGAGAGTAACAATGAGGCTGGAGTGTGTTATACAGAGAGTAACAATGAGGCTGGAGTTTGTTATACAGAAAGTAACAGTGAGGCTGGAATGTGTTATACACAGAGTAACAATTGCACTGGAACATGTTGTACAGAGAGTAACAGTGAGGCTGGAGTTTGTTATATAGAGCATAACAATGAGGCTGTAATATGTTATACAAAGAGTAACAATTATACTGGAACGTGTTATACAGAGAGTAACAATGAGGCTGGAGTGTATTATACAGAGAGTAACAATTATACTGGAGCTTGTTATACAGAGAGTAACAATGATTCTGGAGTGTGTCATACAGAGAGTAACAGTGAGGCTGGAGTGTGTTATACAGAGAGTAACAATGTGACTGGAGTTTGTTATACAGAGAGTAACAATGAAGTTGGAGTCTATTATACAAAGAGTAACAGTGAGGCTGGAGTTTGTTATACAGAGAGTAACAATGAGGCTGGAATGTGTTATACAAAGAGTAACAATTATACTGGAGTGTGTTATACAGAGAGTAACAATGATTCTGGTGTGTGTTATACAGAGAGTAACAATGAAGCTGGAATGTGTTATACAGAGAGTTACAATGATGCTGGTGTGTGTTATACAGAAAGTAACAGTGAGGCTGGAGTTTGTTATACAGAGAGTAACAATGAGGCTGGAATGTGTTATACAAAGAGTAACAATTATACTGGAGTGTGTTATACAGACAGTAACAATGAGGCTGGAGTGTGTTATACAGACAGTAACAATGAGGCTGGAATGTGTTATACAGAGAGTAACAATTATACTGGAACGTGTTGTACAGAGAGTAACAGTGAGGCTGGAGTGAGTTATACAAAGAGTAACAATTATACTGGAGCGTGCTATACAGAGAGTAACAATGAGGCTGGAGTTTGTTATACAGAGAGTAACAATGAGGCTGGAGTCTATTATACACAGAGTAACAGTGAGGCTGGAGTGTGTTACACAGAGAATAACAATGTGGCTAGAGTGTGTTATACGGAGAGTAACAATGATGCTGGTGTGTGTTATACAGAGAGTAACAATGATTCTGGAGTATGTTAGACAGAGAATAACAATGAGGCTGGAGTGTGTTATACAGAAAGTAAAAATGAGGCTGGGTTTTGTTATAGAGATGGTGTGGAGATGCCTGCGTTGGACTGGGGTAAACACAGTAAGAAGTCTCACAATACCAGGTTAAAGTCCAACAGGTGGCTTGTGCTAACAAATGAACCTGTTGGACTTTAACCTGGTGTTGTGAGACTTCTTACCGTGTTTACCCCAGTCCAACGCCGGCATCTCCACATCATGGCTACCATCGACACCGCAAACTGCCGGCTCCAAGTGGAGAGGATCTCCAAGAAGATTGCGCATATCGACACAGACATCGTGGCTTGTGCTACCAAATAAACCTGTTGGACTTTAACCTGGTATTGTGAGACTTCTTACTTTGTTATAGAGAAACAGGGAGTACCATTTTCCAAAGAAGACTACGGAGTGTTGGATGGGATGGAGTAATGCTGGGGCTGCAGTGTTGTCGGCCAGTGGGTGGTTGTTTGGATGGAGATTGTGGGCTTGGAGTTGGGGAGGGGCAGCATCAGACGGTTGGAGCCAGGATTCCCTCTGAGCTGTTGGATGAGGACTGTGCTCGATGCTGTCACCTTGTGGAGAGCCTCTGCCTTTGCCAATGTAACGGACCTAGCCTTCCTTCAGCTGAAGCTTTTTGCAGTCAATGGAGACCCGATCAGCCAGAATTAAATTGAAAATTGTGGCTCAGTATGTGGCTGGCGACCAAATAATAATAGTTAAATTACCAGAACCTCATCTGGAAACAGGCTGGAGTGCAACCCCCTGTCCCACCTCCATGGAAACCAAATATAGGCGTGGTGTCTTGTTTGTGGTTAAAATCTCCCTCTGCAGGCTGTGCAGACTGGTTAGTACAATGGCCATAGGGGAAATACATGGAGAGTTTTGGGGGGACTCAACCCCACTGTCATTTAGCATTAACACCAGAGAAGGGACAACTAGTGGAGGATCACAATGCTGCTGTTATTAATCACAGCATATCATCAACGTTAAATAATATTTTCATATCAAAGCAATCTCCATTTATTATAGTGTTATATAATGCAGTCTGATATATACCGAACATATATATGAATTCCTTTCGTAATACTAAGTATCTATCAGTGCTGACCTGGAGTTTGATTTAACAGGATTGGCTGTATCACTCTTGGCTATAGTTGGAATATTGTGTGCAGCCTGGAGTGACAACTGGGAACATTCACTGAACTGTCTCCAGGAAAGAGGGCACGAGATTGAACACACAGGCTTGAGAAATGTTTTTTTTCCTGCCTTGCTAAAACAGGGAAGGTTAAGAAGGGATCAAAAAGGTGTTCCCAACGAGAATCAAGTCTTTGAGAGGATAAACACTGACAGGGTGTTCCCGGTGGCTGGTGAAATGTTAACAAGGAGTTGGGGGGAGGGGGGGCGGGGGCACAGATTGAGGATCATTGCTGAGAAAGTGAAGTTGAGGGTTAGATTAAATGGTTGCACTCACAAAGGATTGTCCGAAAACCTTGTGTTTCACAGTAAAGGGGACTTCTGGCACAGTGACTATAATATTTAGAAAGGTGAATAATGTGAAAGAGCATTGGGTGCAGAGCAGGAAAATTGGAGGCTCCAATTGGTACTGGCACAGGTGCAGACACGATGGGCTGAAAGGCCTCCTTGAGTGCTGTAATGTCTCTGACTGTCCGGATGCTAACAGAGCTGCCCCACGGGGGCATGGTGTAGACGTGAGCTCATTGTACCCATCGTAACAAGGAGACAAAGTCATGCGTAGTGTTTGCTTTGTGAGAATCTTTTCATCCTGAAGGAACGCTAACAAGGGAGAACTGTGAATTTTTGAAACGATTGAATATGGCCGTGCCATACCCGGTGATATCTCTCCGAGATCGTAGCTCCATGAGCAGCCAACAGCATCAAAAATGGATCAGGACACAATGGAATATCTACACAATATTGGGAAGCTGGATATACACACAACTGGGGATGGGAGCACTAGTGGGCAATGTCAGACTAGGATAGGGTGAAGTACAGTGAGAGGTGGCTGGTGTGATGCTAGTTCAGGCCGGTTGGGCTGAATGGTCCATTTCCAAGCTGTAAATTCAATGCAGTACTTAACCAAGTAATCAAGTGGTATTTGCTTAACAAAAGAATTGTGCATTTTGTGGTCAGACCAGTTTTGTGCCCACTTAACAGCTGTCACTTTCCCAGTCAGGCACTTAGTTGCAGCCATTAGCTGTTACAGATACCCAAAGTACAAGCTAAAACAATAAGTAAATCACCCAAAGCCACAGCCTGAAGCATCAAGTGGAGAACTGTGCCATGTCAGCACTGGTCAGCCGATGGAGAGGCCATCCAGGAGGAGTGCCCCCTAGCTGGTGAAGGCTGACTCATGGCATTGTTAG
The DNA here is from genome assembly GCF_964213995.1 of Mustelus asterias. Lineage (NCBI taxonomy): Eukaryota > Metazoa > Chordata > Chondrichthyes > Carcharhiniformes > Triakidae > Mustelus > Mustelus asterias. The sequence continues at coordinate 73,690,261 of NC_135803.1, read as the reverse complement.
CCTCAGGACCTCCCCGCTGGCTGGAGACAGGCACCTAGCTTCTTGTGATTATTCATCGTTTCTGAAGATCCTGCAAGGCAACCTGGAGGTAGTATCCCAGGTTTTGGTTAGTTTCTCAATGAGCGCTTATTAGCTCTTCAGTTTTAAATGTAGCTGGATAATTAGAAGAGTGCACATCACAGGTACAGGGGTCACTGTATTTACAAAGACATGTTCTTGATGTCCACTTAAAAACTGGCATCACTGTAAGCACTTTGCATGAATCAGAAGCTTCCAATCACATTGCCTCTTTAAAGGATGAGAGTTATCTAGAATGATAAAAGAAAAGTTGTACATCTGTTTGCAGCTTCTTTTCAATCCTACTGTGCCCTGGAATTGGCAATCTTTCTTTCTCATTAAGGGATCCATTGTAAAGCTTGCAGCAGCCATTCCATGTAGAATGATTGGATTTTTCCCCTGAGTAAGATTGCCCCCAACCCCCACGCTCTCCAGCTGACTGACATCACACCCAACCCTCCCCCACCCACCCATGGATCTTCCCTGTCTCCTCCCTGACATCCTGCTCCCCCCCACCCCCCCCTCCCCACCCCCCAACATCCTCACAGAAATATCCATCTAAATGTTTTCTTTGACCATTCCAGGAATTTGAAAGGATCCTTTTTTACAAGCAACTGATCAATGACCTGGTCACTGAATGTCCTGGAGCTCAATCATTAGCTGACATCAAGAGTCAGCCAAATACATTCAGACAAAGGCACAGATTCAGACACACTCTCTTACACGCACATACATACTTTTCTAAGGTATCCCACAAGTGGTCCTCCCTTATGTCCAGACCCCGAATATTTACAACAGATATCATCACAGATACACTCAGAGTTCCACTGGTATATTCACTGGTATTTTCCATCATCATTTTACTGGCATGCACTGGCTGAGATCACACTTGTGCACTGGCCGAGGTCTCACTGGTGTACACTGGCTGAAATCTCACTGGCCTGCGCTGACATCTTATTGGCATGTGACAGCTGAGATCTCACTGGCACACAAGGCCAAGATCTCACTGGCATACACTAGATGAGATCTCGCTTGTGCAGAGGCTATGGTCTCACTAGTGTGCACTGGCTGATGTTTCACAGACATGCACTTGCTAAGGTCTCACTGGGATGCAACAGCTGGAATCTCATTGGCACTCACTGGCTAAAATTTCACTGGCATCACCAGCTGAGATCCCATTGGTGAGCAGTGGGTAAAATCACATTGACGTGCACAGGATGAGGTCTCGCTGGTAGGTTGTTGCATCAAGTTAAATCTCACGGGATCCGGGTGAGGTATCTAAATGGATACAAAATTGGCTTCTTGACAGAAGCCAGAGGGTGGTTGTAGAGAGTTGTTTTTCAAACTGGAGGATTGTGACCAGCGGTGTGCCTCAGGGATCAGTGCTGGGCCCACTGTTATTTCTCATTTATATTAATGATTTGATTGAGAATATAGGGGGCATGGTTAGTAAGTTTACAGATGACACCAAGATTGGTGGCACAGTGGACAGTGAAGAAAGTTATCTCCAATTGCAACGGGACCTTGATCAATTGGGCCAGTGGGCTGATGAATGGCAGATGGAGTTTAGTTTAGACAAATGCGAGGTGATGCATTTTGGTAGATTGAACCAGGGCAGGACTTACTCAGTTTATGATAGGGCATTGGGGAGAGTTACAAGACAAAGAGATCTCGGGATACATGTTCATAGCTCCTTGAAAGTGGAGTCACAGGTGGACAGAGTGGTGAAGAAGGCATTCGGCATGCTTGGTTTCATCGGTCAGAATATTGAATACAGGAGTTGGGACATCTTGTTAACATTGTACAAGACATTGGTAAGGCCACACTTGGAATACTGTGTGCAATTCTGGTCACCCTATTATAGAAAGGATATTATTAAACTAGAAAGAGTGCAGAAAAGATTTACTAAGATGCTACCGGGACTTGATGAATCGAGTTATAAGGAGAGGCTGAATAGACTGGGACTTTTTTCTCTGGAGCATAGGAGGCTGAGGGGTGACCTTATAGAGGTCTATAAAATAATGAGGGGCATAGACAAGGTAGATAGTCAATATCTTTTCCCACAGGTAGGGGAGTCTAAAACTAGAGGGCATAGGTTTAAGGTGAGAGGGGAGAGATACAAAAGTGTCCAGAGGGGCAATTCTTTCACACAGAGGGTGGTGAGTGTCTGGAACAAGCTGCCAGAGGTAGTAGTAGAGGCGGGTACAATTTTGTCTTTTAAAAAGCATTTAGATAGTTACATGGGTACGATGGGTGTAGAGGGATATGGGCCAAATGTGGGCAATTGGGATTAGCTTAGGGGTTTTAAAAAAGAAGGGCGACATGGACAAGTTGGGCCGAAGGGCCTGTTTCCATGCTGTAAACCTCTATGACTCTATGGTGTCCAATGGGTGAGATCTCCATGTCGCAATGATTTAGATTTGTACACAATACCCACACTGGCAGCTCAGCAAATGCACAATAACACACACACACACACACACACACACACATACAGACGTCTATCAAAGCAATGCGGCATTGCTGATTGGTTATTTGTGGTGCTACAGCTCAGACTTGCCGCTAAGGGAGCTCTCATTAGTTTTGGTCTCATGGCTGACAGACTGCGCCCGTTTCCGCTGGCCGCAGACAAAGTGACAGAATCGCTCCCGGAATTTCTCTCCCACAAAAAAGTAAACGACAGGGTCGAGGCAGCTGTTAAGGCTGGTTAGGCAGGAAGTGACACGATTGCTTAGGGCAATGAGTTTCCTGTCGCGGCAGCTGGAGTGGGCGGTGCTGGTGAACAGGATGTAGACGTATCGGTTGATGTGGTAGGGCACAAAACAGATGAGGAAGATGGTCAGTACCAGGATGATCATTTTGATGGCCTTGTCCTTCAGGTGCCTCTCGATGCGGTTCCCCCTGCGGAGGCTGCGGATGATCAGTAAGTAGCAGGTCACTGTGATCACAAAGGGAATGACAAACCCCACCGTGAGGGGCACCAGGGCAAAGCTCGAGGTCTTCTCGCGGTACAGCTGGAGGCACATGGTGGTGGAATTGCCTGCCTGCAAAGTTTGTGGTGCCCCGAGCATCGGTGCAACCCCTACCACAATGACCACCCACAGGACGATGCAGACCACGTTGGCATAGAGCGGCTTCCGGATGCGCATGGATTTAACGGGGTACACGATAGCCAGGAAGCGATCGGCACTGATGCCGGTCAGGAAGATGATGCTGGCATACATGTTCAGGTAGAAGAGGAAGCCGGTGATGCGGCAGGGCACCTCACCGAATGGCCAATGGTTCTGGCTCAGGTGGTAGACCATCCGCATGGGCAAGATCAGCACGTATGAGAGATCGGCCACTGCCAGGTGCATCAGGTAGATGTTTGTGGTGGTGTTGGGGTTCTTATCACAGGAGAAAACCCACACGGCAATAATGTTGCCAACAAAAGCCAGCACGAAGACCACCCCGTAGAAAGAGGAGAAGAAAAGATTCTCTTCACTGCTCTCCTGGGTACAGTGCTGACCACTGGAGTTGCTGAGGATCAATGAATAAGCCATTAGTAAGGTTTCCCTGCTCTGTCAGAATGCAGACTGGGAGGAACTTCAATGGACATCTGCAAAACAAACAGAACTATGTCAAACCCCTGTTGCAGGTGTATCCCCCCCATCTCCCCATTCCCTGTCCATGTGTTAGCTACCCAATTAACTCACCTCTGTACATTCTCCGATTGCAAACACATTATTCCCCACCAGCTCATACATCGCACGCATGTACAAGCCCCACTACGACCTTTCCTGCCCTGTGTGTGTCAAACAACACTTCTACAAATTACTCTGCTGCCCCCCACTACAACACAGTCTCACCTGTAATATGGTCTCGAGATATGGACCCCAAGGACCATGTTAAAGTGGGATCCCAATATACTCCATTCATTTCAGAGTACACCATCACAGACTACTCAATTTTTAAAATTTATTCTTTCATGGGATATGGACATCGCTGACACGTTCCAGCATTGTCCCTTGAACTGAATGGTTTGATGTGCCATTTCTGTTAACTCAACCACATTGCTGTGTACCTGGAGTCACATGCAGGCCAGACCAGGTACAGACGGCAAATTTCCTTCCCTAAAGGACATGGGTTTTACAACAACCAAGTTTCATGGCTATCCTTTCTAAGGGGAGCCTTCAATTCCAAATTTTATAGTTGAATTTAAGTTCTAATCTTAGAATCCCGACAGTGCGGAAGGAGGTCATTCCGCCCATCGAGACTGCACCGTCAACAATCCCACCCAGGCCCTATCCCTGTAACCACACGTATTTACCCTGCGAATCCCCCTGACACTAAGGGTTAATTATCATCCATGGCCAATCAACCTAACCTGCTCATCTTTGGACTGAGAGGGGAAACTGGAGCACTTGGAGGAAACCCAAGCAGACACGGGGAGCACATGCAAACTCCACACAGACAGTGACCCGAGGCCGGAATTGAACTCGGGTCCCTGGTGCTGTGAGGCAGCAGTGCTAACCTCTGTTCCACCATGCCACCACTACACTAACATTCAGAACAAACCACTCAATCCACATTCAGACCTCCCATTTAGAAATTGCTCCACAGCTCGGCTGCTGCAGATATCAAAGGAGTCCGTGTTAATGAATTGAGCCTGCGTTAATGAATTGAGCCTGTGTTAATGAAGGAGCCTGCGTTAATGAATTGAGCCTGCGTTAATGAATTGAGCCTGTGTTAATGAAGGAGCCTGCGTTAATGAATTGAGCCTGCGTTAATGAATGGAGCCTGTGTTAATGAATGGAGCCTGTGTTAATGAAGGAGCCTGCGTTAATGAATTGAGCCTGTGTTAATGAAGGGGCCTGCGTTAATGACTGGAGCTTGCATTAATGAATGAGCCTGCGTTAATGAATGAGCCTGCGTTAATGAATGGAATATTTGAAAATGAATATTTGTTAACGAATTGAGCCCGTGTTAATGAAGGAGCCTGTGTTAATGAATGGAGCCTGTGTTAATGAATGGAGCCTGTGTTAATGAATGGAGCCTGCGTTAATGAATTGAGTCTGTGTTAATGAATGGAGCCTGTGTTAATGAATGGAGCCTGTGTTAATGAATGGAGCCTGCGTTAATGAATTGAGTCTGTGTTAATGAATGGAGCCTGTGTTAATGAAGGAGCCTGTGTTAATGAAGGGGCCTGCGTTAATGACTGGAGCTTGCATTAATGAATGAGCCTGCGTTAATGAATGAGCCTGCGTTAATGAATGGAATATTTGAAAATGAATATTTGTTAACGAATTGAGCCCGTGTTAATGAAGGAGCCTGTGTTAATGAATGGAGCCTGTGTTAATGAATGGAGCCTGTGTTAATGAATGGAGCCTGCGTTAATGAATTGAGTCTGTGTTAATGAATGGAGCCTGCGTTAATGAATTGAGCCTGCGTTAATGAATTGAGTCTGTGTTAATGAATGGAGCCTGTGTTAATGAAGGAGCCTGTGTTAATGAAGGGGCCTACGTTAATGACTGGAGCTTGCATTAATGAATGAGCCTGCGTTAATGAATGAGCCTGCGTTAATGAATGGAATATTTGAAAATGAATATTTGTTAACGAATTGAGCCCGTGTTAATGAATGAGCCTGCATTAATGACTGGAGCCTGCGTTAATGAATTGAGCCTGCGTTAATGAATTGAGTCTGTGTTAATGAATGGAGCCTGTGTTAATGAAGGAGCCTGTGTTAATGAAGGGGCCTACGTTAATGACTGGAGCTTGCATTAATGACTGGAGCTTGCATTAATGAATGAGCCTGCGTTAATGAATTGAGCCTATGTTAATGAATTGAGCCTGCGCAAATGAATGTTGTCTGTGTTAAAGAAGGTTGCCTGTGTTAATGAATAGGCCTGTGTTAATGAATGGAATCTTTGAAAATGAATAGGCCTGTGTGAATGAATGCTGCATGCAGTAAGTTTATCTCAGGGTTCAGTGTAACTCCCAGGGTTCAGTGTAACTCACAGGGTTCAGTGTGTCTCACAGGGTTCAGTGCATCTCACAGGGTTCAGTGTAACTCACAGGGTTCAGTGTGTCTCACAGGGTTCAGAGTAACTCCCAGGGTTCAGTGTGTCTCACAGGGTTCAGTGTAACTCACAGGGTTCAGTGTGTCTCACAGGGTTCAGAGTAACTCACAGGGTTCAGTGTGTCTCACAGGGTTCAGAGTAACTCACAGGGTTCAGTGTAACTCACAGGGTTCAGTGTGTCTCACAGGGTTCAGAGTAACTCACAGGGTTCAGTGCATCTCATAGGGTTCAGTGTAACTCGCCGGGTTCAGTGTAACTCGCCGGGTTCAGTGTAACTCGCCGGGTTCAGTGTAACTCGCCGGGTTCAGTGTAACTCGCCGGGTTCAGTGTAACTCCCAGGGTTCAGTGTAACTCACAGGGTTCAGTGTATCTCACAGGGTTCAGTGTAACTCACAGGGTTCAGTGTAACTCCCAGGGTTCAGTGTAAATCACAGGGTTCAGTGTAACTCACAGGGTTCAGTGTAACTCACAGGGTTCAGTGTAACTCACAGGGTTCAGTGTAACTCCCAGGGTTCAGTGTAAATCACAGGGTTCAGTGTAACTCACAGGGTTCAGTGTAACTCCCAGGGTTCAGTGTAAATCACAGAGTTCAGTGTAACTCCCAGGGTTCAGTGTAACTCACAGGGTTCAGTGTATCTCACAGGGTTCAGTGTAACTCACAGGGTTCAGTGCATCTCACAGGGTTCAGTGTAACTCGCAGGGTTCAGTGTATCTCACAGGGTTCAGTGTAACTCCCAGGGTTCAGTGTAAATCACAGGGTTCAGTGTAACTCACAGGGTTCAGTGTAACTCCCAGGGTTCAGTGTAAATCACAGGGTTCAGTGTAACTCACAGGGTTCAGTGTAACTCCCAGGGTTCAGTGTAAATCACAGGGTTCAGTGTAACTCCCAGGGTTCAGTGTAACTCACAGGGTTCAGTGTATCTCACAGGGTTCAGTGTATCTCACAGGGTTCAGTGTATCTCACAGGGTTCAGTGTAACTCACAGGGTTCAGTGCATCTCACAGGGTTCAGTTTATCTCACAGGGTTCAGTGTATCTCACAGGGTTCAGTGTATCTCACAGGGTTCAGTGTATCTCACAGGGTTCAGTGTATCTCACAGGGTTCAGTGTAACTCACAGGGTTCAGTGTAACTCACAGGGTTCAGTGTAAATCACAGGGTTCAGTGTATCTCACAGGGTTCAGTGTGTCTCACAGGGTTCAGTGTATCTCACAGGGTTCAGTGTAACTCGCAGGGTTCAGTGTATCTCACAGGGTTCAGTGTAACTCACAGGGTTCAGTGTAACTCACAGGGTTCAGTGTAAATCACAGGGTTCAGTGTATCTCACAGGGTTCAGTGTAACTCACAGGGTTCAGTGTAACTCACAGGGTTCAGTGTAAATCACAGGGTTCAGTGTGTCTCACAGGGTTCAGTGTATCTCACAGGGTTCAGTGCATCTCACAGGGTTCAGTGCATCTCACAGGGTTCAGTGTAACTCGCTGGGTTCAGTGTAACTCCCAGAGTTCAGTGTAAATCACAGGGTTCAGTGTAACTCGCCGGGTTCAGTGTATCTCACAGGGTTCAGTGTAACTCGCCGGGTTCAGTGTAAATCACAGGGTTCAGTGTAACTCCCAGGGTTCAGTGTAACTCACAGGGTTCAGTGTAACTCACAGGGTTCAGTGTAAATCACAGGGTTCAGTGTATCTCACAGGGTTCAGTGTAAATCACAGGGTTCAGTGTATCTCACAGGGTTCAGTGTAACTCACAGGGTTCAGTGTAACTCACAGGGTTCAGTGTAAATCACAGGGTTCAGTGTGTCTCACAGGGTTCAGTGTATCTCACAGGGTTCAGTGCATCTCACAGGGTTCAGTGCATCTCACAGGGTTCAGTGTAACTCGCTGGGTTCAGTGTAACTCCCAGAGTTCAGTGTAAATCACAGGGTTCAGTGTAACTCGCCGGGTTCAGTGTATCTCACAGGGTTCAGTGTAACTCGCCGGGTTCAGTGTAAATCACAGGGTTCAGTGTAACTCCCAGGGTTCAGTGTAACTCACAGGGTTCAGTGTATCTCACAGGGTTCAGTGTATCTCACAGGGTTCAGTGTAAATCACAGGGTTCAGTGTAAATCACAGGGTTCAGTGTATCTCATAGGATTCAGTGTGTCTCACTGGGTTCAGTGTATCTCATAGGATTCAGTGTAACTCCCAGGGTTCAGTGTATCTCACAGGGTTCAGTGTCACACACACGGATCAGAGTAACTCACAGGGTTCAGAGTAACCCACTCGGTTCAGAGTAACTCGCAGGATTCAGAGTACCTCACCAGGGTTCAATGTAACTCACAGGTTCAGTGTAACTGCACAGGGTTCAGTGTATCTCATCGGGTTCAGAGTATCTCGCAGGAGCATCCGGAGTAAGGTGGGTGAACTTGCAGCATGGGTTGGTACCTGGGACTTCGATGTTGTGGCCATTTCGGAGACTTGGATAGAGCAGGGACAGGAATGGTTGTTGCAGGTTCCAGGGTTTAGATGTTTCTGGAAGAGCAGGGAAGGTGGTAAAAGAGGGGGAGGTGTGGAATTGTTACTCAAGGACAGTATTACGGTGGCAGAAAGAACATTTGATGGGGCTCGTCTACTGAGGTAGTATGGGCTGAGGTTAGAAACAGGAAAGGAGAGGTCACCCTGTTGGGAGTTTTCTATAGGCCTCCGAAAAGTTCCAGACATGTTGAGGAAAGTATTGCAAACATGATTCTGGATAGGAGCGAATGTGGAGATGCCGGCGTTGGACTGGGGTAAACACAGTAAGAAGTTTAACAACACCAGGTTAAAGTCCAACAGGTTTATTTGGTAGCAAAAGCCACACAAGCTTTTGGAGCTGCAAGCCCCTTCTTCAGGTGAGTGGGAATTCTGTTCACAAACAGAGCATATAAAGACACAAACTCAATTTACATGAATAATGGTTGGAATGCGAATACTTACAACTAATCAAGTCTTTAAGAAACAAAACAACGTGAGTGGAGAGAGCATCAAGACAGGCTAAAAAGATGTGTATTGTCTCCAGACAAGACAGCCAGTGAAACTCTGTGGGGGTTACAAATAGTGTGACATGAACCCAATATCCCGGTTGAGGCCGTCCTCGTGTGTGCGGAACTTGGCTATCAGTTTCTGCTCAGCGACTCTGCGCCGTCGTGTGTCGCGAAGGCCGCCTTGGAGAACGCTTACCCGAATATCAGAGGCCGAATGCCCGTGACCGCTGAAGTGCTCCCCAACAGGAAGAGAACAGTCTTGCCTGGTGATTGTCGAGCGGTGTTCATTCATCCGTTGTCGCAGCATCTGCATAGTTTCCCCAATGTACCATGCCTCGGGACATCCTTTCTTGCAGCGTATCAGGTAGACAACGTTGGCCGAGTTGCAAGAGTATGTACCGTGTACCTGGTGGATGGTGTTCTCACGTGAGATGATGGCATCTGTGTCGATGATCCGGCACGTCTTGCAGAGGTTGCTGTGGCAGGGTTGTGTGGTGTCATGGTCACTGTTCTCCTGAAGGCTGGGTAGTTTGCTGCGGACAATGGTCTGTTTGAGGTTGTGCGGTTGTTTGAAGGCAAGAAGTGGGGGTGTGGGGATGGCCTTGGCGAGATGTTCGTCTTCATCAATGACATGTTGAAGGCTCCGGAGGAGATGCCGTAGCTTCTCCGCTCCGGGGAAGTATTGGACAACGAAGGGTACTCTGTCCACCGTGTCCTGTTTTTGTCTTCTGAGGAGGTCGGTGCGGTTTTTCACTGTGGCGCATTGGAACTGTTGATCAATGAGTCTAGCGCCATATCCTGTTCTTATGAGGGCATCTTTCAGCGTCTGGAGGTGTCTGTTGCGATCCTCCTCATCCGAGCAGATCCTGTGTATACGGAGGGCTTGTCCGTAGGGGATGGCTTCTTTAACGTGTTTAGGGTAGAAGCTGGAGAAGTGGAGCATCGTGAGGTTATCCGTGGGCTTGCGGTACAGTGAGGTGCTGAGGTGACCGTCCTTAATGGAGATGCGTGTGTCCAAGAATGCAACCGATTCCGGCGAGTAGTCTATGGTGAGTCTGATGGTGGGATGGAACTTGTTGATGTCATCATAGATTTGTTTCAGTGATTGTTCACCATGAGTCCAAAGGAAGAAAATGTCATCGATGTATCTAGTGTATAGCATCGGTTGAAGGTCCCGTGCGGTGAAGAAGTCTTGTTCGAACCTGTGCATGAAGATGTTGGCATATTGAGGTGCGAATTTGGTCCCCATGGCTGTTCCGTGTGTCTGGATGAAGAACTGGTTGTTGAAGGTGAAGATATTGTGGTCGAGGATGAAGCGGATGAGATGTAAAATTGCATCTGGAAACTGGCAGTTGTTGGCGCTGAGCACTGGGGCCGTTGCAGCAATGCCATCGTCATGGGGGATGCTGGTGTAGAGTGCCGAGACATCCATTGTGACGAGGAGCGCTCCTGGTTCAACTGCTCCATGTGTGCCGAGTTTCTGTAGGAAGTCCGTCGTGTCGCGACAAAAGCTGGGGATTCTTTGTACAATGGGTTTCAGGATGCCCTCGACGTAGCCGGAGAGGTTCTCACACAGGGTCCCATTGCCCGATACGATGGGACGACCGGGTGTGTTTGCCTTGTGTATCTTCGGGAGGCAGTAGAGATCTCCAATGCAGGGAGTACGTGGGATGAGAGCACGGAGGGTGTTCTGAAGGTCCGGATCAAAGGTCTTGATCAGAGTGTTGAGTTGACGGGTGTGTTCTTTGGTCGGATCTGCAGGTAACTGTCTGTAGTGTTCTTCGTTGTTGAGTTGTCGGTACACTTCTTTGCAGTAATCCGTTCTGTTCAGTATGACGATGGCCCCTCCTTTGTCTGCTAGTTTGATGACAATGTTGCGGTTGGTCTTGAGAGCGTGGATGGCGTTACGTTGTGCTTGGGTGATGTTCGGGGTTGTCTTGTGAGTGCGGCTGATGAATTTGGTGTTGACGCATCTCCTGACGGCTTGGGCATACATGTCAAGTCGAGGGCAGCGGCCTTCCGGAGGGGTCCAATTCGACTCTTTCCTCTTCGGATGCACTGCGGATCTCTCTGTCGGCTGTTCCGGTTCATTGGCTGTCCCATTGTGTTCGTTGTTGGCCTCTTGGGGTTTGTGGAAGAACTCCCTCAGCCTCATTCGCCTGATGAATTCCTCTGTGTCTGCTGCGAGACTGATGGGGTCTATTTTGGTGGTGGGGCAAAAATTAAGCCCTCGGCTGAGAACTTCGATTTCATCTGGTTGAAGTGTGTAGTTGGACAAGTTGACAATGGACTTCCCTGCAGTGGTACTGTTTTCTACTGTGGTGAACTGAACTGTGGTGAACTGTTTGTGAACAGAATTCCCACTCACCTGAAGAAGGGGCTTGCAGCTCCGAAAGCTTGTGTGGCTTTTGCTACCAAATAAACCTGTTGGACTTTAACCTGGTGTTGTTAAACTTCTTACTGTAGGAGCGAATGTGACAGGGTAGTTGTTATGGGGGACTTTAACTTGACAAATATTGACTGGAAATGCTATAGTTTGAGTACTTTAGAGGGGTCAGTTTTTGTTCAATGTGTGTAGGAGGGTTTCCTGACGCAGTATGTAGATATGATTTCTAAGGACCTAAAGAGAGAGTTAAGAAGAGCCAGGAGGGGACATGAGAAGTCTTTGGCAGGTAGGATCAAGGAAAACCCTAAAGCTTTCTATCGGTATGTCAGGAATAAAAGAATGACTAGGGTAAAATTAGGGCCAGTCAAGGACTGTAGTGGGAAGTTGTGCGTGGAGTCTGAAGAGATAGGAGAGGCGCGAAATGAATATTTTTCGTCAGTATTCATGCAGGAAAAAGACAATGTAGTCGAGGAGAATACTGAGATACAGGCTGTTGGACTGGACGGGATTGAGGTTAATAAGGAGAAGTGTGAAAATAGATAAGTCCCCTGGGCCGGATGGGATTTATCCTAGGATTCTCTGGGAGGCTAGGGAGGAGATTGCAGAGACTTTAGCTTTGATCTTTATGTCATCATTGTCTACAGGAATAGTGCCAGAAGACTGGAGGATAGCAAATGTTGTCCCCTTGTTCAAGAAGGGGAGTAGAGACAACCCTGGTAATTATAGACCAGTGAGCCTTACTTCTGTTGTGGGCAAAGTTTTGGAAAGGATTATAAGAGATAGGATTTATAATCATCTAGAAAGGAATAATTTGATTAGGGATAGTCAACACCGTTTTGTGAAGGGTAGGTCGTGCCTCACAAACCTTATTGAGTTCTTTGAGAAGGTGACCAAAGAGGTGGATGAGGGTAAAGCAGTCGATGTGGTGGATATGGATTTCAGTAAAGCATTTGATAAGGTTCCCCACGGTAAGCTATTGCAGAAAATACGGACGCATGGGATTGAGTGTGATTTAGGGGTTTGGATCAGGAATTGGCTAGCTGTAAGAAGACAGAGGGTGGTGGTTGATGGGAAATGTTCATCCAGGAGCTCAGTTACTAGTGGTTTACCGCAAGGATCTGTTTTGGGGCCACTGCTGTTTGTCATTTTTTTAAATGACCTGGATGAGGGCGTAGTAAATTTGTGGATGACACTAAAGTCGGTGGAGTTGTGGACAGTGCGGAAGGTTGTTGCAGGTTACAGAGGGACGTAGATAAGCTGCAGTGCTGGGCTGAGAGGTGGCAAATGGAGTTTAATGCGGAAAAGTGTGAGGTGATTCACTTTGGAAGAAGTAACAGGAGTACAGAGTACTGGGCTAATGGTAAGATACTTGGTAGTGTGGATGAGCAGAGAGATCTCGGTGTCCATGTGCATAGATCCCTGAAAGTTGGCACCCAGGTTGATAGGGTTGTTAAGAAGGCGTACAGTGTGTTAGCTTTTATTGGTAGAGGGATTGAGTTTCGGAGCCATGAGGTCATGTTGCAGCTGTACAAAACTCTGGTGCGGCCGCACTTGGAGTATTGCGAACAGTTCTGGTCGCCGTATTATACGAAGGATGTGGAAGCATTGGAAAGGGTGCAGAGGAGATTTACCAGGATGTTGCCTGGTATGGTGGGAAGGTCTTATGACGAAAGGCTGAGGGACTTGAGGTTGTTTTCATTCGAGAGAAGAAGGTTAAGAGGTGACTTAATAGAGGCATATAAGATGATCAGAGGATTAGATAGGGTGGATAGTGAGAGCCATTTTCCTCGGATGGTGATAGCACGAGGGGACGTAGCTTTAAATTGAGGGGTGATAGATATAGGACAGATGTCAGAGGTAGGTTCTTCACTCAGAGAGTAGTAAGGGTGTGGAATGCCCTGCCTGCAGCAGTAGTGGACTCGCCAACATTAAGGGCATTTAAATGGTCATTGGATAAACATATGGATGATATTAGAATAGTGTAGGTTAGATGGGCTTTAGATGGGTTTCACAGGATGGCGCAACATCAAGGGCCGAAGGGCCTGTACTGCGCTGTAATGTTCTATGTTCTATGTTCCACAGGGTTCAGTGTAAATCACAGGGTTCAGTGTAACTCACAGGGTTCAGTGTAACTCACAGGGTTCAGTGTAACTCACAGGGGGCAGTGTAACTCGCAGGGTTCAGTGTATCTCACAGGGTTCAGTGTAACTCACAGGGTTCAGTGTAACTCACAGGGTTCAGTGTAAATCACAGGGTTCAGTGTATCTCACAGGGTTCAGTGTAACTCACAGGGTTCAGTGTAACTCACAGGGTTCAGTGTAACTCACAGGGGGCAGTGTAACTCACAGGGTTCAGTGTAACTCGCAGGGGGCAGTGTAACTCACAGGGATCAGTGTAACTCACAGGGATCAGTGTAACTCACAGGGTTCAGTGTAACTCACAGGGTTCAGTGTAACTCACAGGGATCAGTGTAACTCACAGGGTTCAGTGTAACTCACAGGGTTCAGTGTAACTCACAGGGTTCAGTGTATCTCACAGGGTTCAGTGTAAATCACAGGGATCAGTGTAACTCACAGGGTTCAGTGTAACTCACAAGGATCAGTGTAACTCACAGGGTTCAGTGTAACTCGCAGGGGGCAGTGTAACTCGCAGGGTTCAGTGTAACTCGCAGGGTTCAGTGTAACTCGCAGGGTTCAGTGTAACTCACAGGGATCAGTGTAACTCACAGGGTTCAGTGTAACTCACAGGGATCAGTGTAACTCACAGGGTTCAGTGTAACTCACAGGGGGCAGTGTAACTCACAGGGTTCAGTGTAACTCACAGGGATCAGTGTCACTCACAGGGATCAGTGTCACTCACAGGGTTCAGTGTAACTCACAGGGTTCAGTGTATATCACAAGGTTCAGTGTAACTCACAGGGATCAGTGTCACTCACAGGGTTCAGTGTAACTCACAGGGTTCAGTGTAAATCACAGGGTTCAGTGTATCTCACAGGGTTCAGTGTAACTCACAGGGTTCAGTGTATCTCACAGGGTTCAGTGTAACTCACAGGGTTCAGTGTATCTCACAGGGTTCAGTGTAAATCACAGGGTTCCGTGTATCTCACAGGGTTCAGTGTAAATCACAGGGTTCCGTGTATCTCACAGGGTTCAGTGTATCTCACAGGGTTCAGTGTAAATCACAGGGTTCAGTGTATCTCACAGGGTTCAGTGTATCTCACAGGGTTCAGTGTAACTCACAGGGTTCAGTGTATCTCACAGGGTTCAGTGTAACTCACAGGGTTCAGTGTAAATCACAGGGTTCCGTGTATCTCACAGGGTTCAGTGTATCTCACAGGGTTCAGTGTAACTCACAGGGTTCAGTGTATCTCACAGGGTTCAGTGTAACTCACAGGGTTCAGTGTATCTCACAGGGTTCAGTGTAACTCACAGGGTTCAGTGTATCTCACAGGGTTCAGTGTAAATCACAGGGTTCCGTGTATCTCACAGGGTTCAGTGTAAATCACAGGGTTCCGTGTATCTCACAGGGTTCAGTGTATCTCACAGGGTTCAGTGTAAATCACAGGGTTCCGTGTATCTCACAGGGTTCAGTGTATCTCACAGGGTTCAGTGTATCTCACAGGGTTCAGTGTAACTCGCAGGGTTCAGTGTATCTCACAGGGTTCAGTGTAACTCACAGGGTTCAGTGTATCTCACAGGGTCCAGTGTAACTCACAGGGTTAGGTGTAAGTCACAGGGTTCAGTGTATCTCACAGGGTCCAGTGTAACTCACAGGGTTCAGTGTATCTCACAGGGTTCAGTGTATCTCACAGGGTTCAGTGTAACTCACAGGGTTCAGTGTATCTCACAGGGTTCAGTGTAACTCACAGGGTTCAGTGTATCTCACAGGGTCCAGTGTAACTCACAGGGTTCAGTGTAACTCACAGGGTTCAGTGTAACTCACAGGGTTCAGTGTATCTCACAGGGTTCAGTGTAACTCACAGGGTTCAGTGTAACTCACAGGGTTCAGTGTAACTCGCCAGGTTCAGTGTATCTCACAGGGTTCAGTGTAACTCACAGGGTTCAGTGTAACTCACAGGGTTCAGTGTATCTCACAGGGTTCAGTGTAAATCACAGGGTTCAGTGTAACTCACAGGGTTCAGTGTGTCTCACAGTGTTCAGTGCATCTCACAGGGTTCAGTGTAACTCACAGGGTTCAGTGTATCTCACAGGGTTCAGTGTAACTCACAGGGTTCAGTGTATCTCACAGGGTTCAGAGTAACTCACAGGGTTCAGTGTAACTCACAGGGTTCAGTGTATCTCACAGGGTTCAGTGTAAATCACAGGGTTCAGTGTAACTCACAGGGTTCAGTGTAACTCGCTGGGTTCAGTGTAACTCGCCGGGTTCAGTGTAACTCGCCGGGTTCAGTGTATCTCACAGGGTTCAGTGTATCTCACCGGGTTCAGTGTATCTCACAGGGTTCAGTGTATCTCACAGGGTTCAGTGTATCTCACAGGGTTCAGTGTATCTCACAGGGTTCAGAGTAACTCACAGGGTTCAGTGTAACTCACAGGGTTCAGTGTAACTCACAGGGTTCAGTGTAAATCACAGGGTTCAGTGTAACTCACAGGGTTCAGTGTATCTCACAGGGTTCAGTGTATCTCACCGGGTTCAGTGTATCTCACAGGGTTCAGTGTATCTCACCGGGTTCAGTGTATCTCACAGGGTTCAGTGTATCTCACAGGGTTCAGTGTATCTCACAAGGTTCAGTGTATCTCACCGGGTTCAGTGTATCTCACAGGGTTCAGTGTATCTCACCGGGTTCAGTGTATCTCACAGGGTTCAGTGTATCTCACAGGGTTCAGTGTATCTCACAGGGTTCAGTGTATCTCACAGGGTTCAGAGTAACTCACAGGGTTCAGTGTAACTCACAGGGTTCAGTGTATCTCACAGGGTTCAGTGTAAATCACAGGGTTCAGTGTAACTCACAGGGTTCAGTGTATCTCACAGGGTTCAGTGTATCTCACCGGGTTCAGTGTATCTCACAGGGTTCAGTGTATCTCACCGGGTTCAGTGTATCTCACAGGGTTCAGTGTATCTCACAGGGTTCAGTGTATCTCACCGGGTTCAGTGTATCTCACAGGGTTCAGAGTAACTCACAGGGTTCAGTGTAACTCACAGGGTTCAGTGTATCTCACAGGGTTCAGTGTAAATCACAGGGTTCAGTGTAACTCACAGGGTTCAGTGTAACTCGCTGGGTTCAGTGTAACTCACCGGGTTCAGTGTAACTCGCCGGGTTCAGTGTAACTCGCAGGGTTCAGTGTATCTCACAGGGTTCAGTGTATCTCACCGGGTTCAGTGTATCTCACAGGGTTCAGTGTAACTCTCAGGGTTCAGTGTATCTCACAGGATTCAGTGTATCTCACAGGGTTCAGTGTATCTCACAGGGTTCAGTGTATCTCACAGGGTTCAGTGTATCTCACAGGATTCAGTGTATCTCACAGGGTTCAGTGTATCTCACAGGGTTCAGTGTATCTCACAGGGTTCAGTGTATCTCACAGGGTTCAGTGTATCTCACCGGGTTCAGTGTAACTCTCAGGGTTCAGTGTATCTCACAGGATTCAGTGTATCTCACAGGATTCAGTGTAACTCACAGGGTTCAGTGTATCTCACCGGGTTCAGTGTAACTCACAGGGTTCAGTGTAACTCACAGGGTTCAGTGTGTCTCACAAGGTTCAGTGTAACTCGCGGGTTCAGTGTATCTCGCAGGTTTCAGTGTATCCCACAGGGTTCAGTGTAACTCACAGGGTTCAGTGTAACTCACAGGGTTCAGTGTAACTCACAGGGTTCAAGGTAACTCCCAGGGTTCAGTGTATCTCACAGGGTTCAGTGTAACTCACAGGGTTCAGTGTAACTCACAGGGGGCAGTGTAACTCACAGGGTTCAGTGTAACTCACAGGGTTCAGTGTATCTCACAGGGTTCAGTGTAACTCGCAGGGTTCAGTGTATCTCACAGGGTTCAGTGTATCTCACAGGGTTCAGTGTATCTCACAGGGTTCAGTGTAACTCACAGGGTTCAGTGTAACTCACAGGGTTCAGTGAAACTCACAGGGTTCAGTGTGTCTCACAAGGTTCAGTGTAACTCACAGGGTTCAGTGTAACTCACAGGGTTCAGTGTAACTCACAGGGTTCAGTGTATCTCACAGGGTGCAGTGTATCTCACAGGGTTCAGTGTTACTCACAGGGTTCAGTGTATCTCACAGGGTTCAGTGTAACTCACAGGGTTCAGTGTAACTCGCAGGGTTCAGTGTAATTTACAAGGTTCAGTGTAACTCACAGGGTTCAGTGTATCTCACAGGGTTCAGTGTAAATCACAGGGATCAGTGTAACTCACAGGGTTCAGTGTAACTCACAAGGATCAGTGTAACTCACAGGGTTCAGTGTAACTCACAGGGTTCAGTGTAACTCACAGGGTTCAGTGTAACTCACAGGGATCAGTGTAACTCACAGGGTTCAGTGTAACTCGCAGGGGGCAGTGTAACTCGCAGGGTTCAGTGTAACTCGCAGGGTTCAGTGTAACTCACAGGGTTCAGTGTAACTCACAGGGTTCAGTGTAACTCACAGGGTTCAGTGTAACTCACAGGGATCAGTGTAACTCACAGGGTTCAGTGTAACTCGCAGGGGGCAGTGTAACTCGCAGGGTTCAGTGTAACTCGCAGGGTTCAGTGTAACTCGCAGGGTTCAGTGTAACTCACAGGGATCAGTGTAACTCACAGGGTTCAGTGTAACTCACAGGGATCAGTGTAACTCACAGGGTTCAGTGTAACTCACAGGGGGCAGTGTAACTCACAGGGTTCAGTGTAACTCACAGGGATCAGTGTCACTCACAGGGATCAGTGTCACTCACAGGGTTCAGTGTAACTCACAGGGTTCAGTGTATATCACAAGGTTCAGTGTAACTCACAGGGATCAGTGTCACTCACAGGGTTCAGTGTAACTCACAGGGTTCAGTGTAAATCACAGGGTTCAGTGTATCTCACAGGGTTCAGTGTAACTCACAGGGTTCAGTGTATCTCACAGGGTTCAGTGTAACTCACAGGGTTCAGTGTATCTCACAGGGTTCAGTGTAAATCACAGGGTTCCGTGTATCTCACAGGGTTCAGTGTAAATCACAGGGTTCCGTGTATCTCACAGGGTTCAGTGTATCTCACAGGGTTCAGTGTAAATCACAGGGTTCAGTGTATCTCACAGGGTTCAGTGTATCTCACAGGGTTCAGTGTAACTCACAGGGTTCAGTGTATCTCACAGGGTTCAGTGTAACTCACAGGGTTCAGTGTAAATCACAGGGTTCCGTGTATCTCACAGGGTTCAGTGTATCTCACAGGGTTCAGTGTAACTCACAGGGTTCAGTGTATCTCACAGGGTTCAGTGTAACTCACAGGGTTCAGTGTATCTCACAGGGTTCAGTGTAACTCACAGGGTTCAGTGTATCTCACAGGGTTCAGTGTAAATCACAGGGTTCCGTGTATCTCACAGGGTTCAGTGTAAATCACAGGGTTCCGTGTATCTCACAGGGTTCAGTGTATCTCACAGGGTTCAGTGTAAATCACAGGGTTCCGTGTATCTCACAGGGTTCAGTGTATCTCACAGGGTTCAGTGTATCTCACAGGGTTCAGTGTAACTCGCAGGGTTCAGTGTATCTCACAGGGTTCAGTGTAACTCACAGGGTTCAGTGTATCTCACAGGGTCCAGTGTAACTCACAGGGTTAGGTGTAAGTCACAGGGTTCAGTGTATCTCACAGGGTCCAGTGTAACTCACAGGGTTCAGTGTATCTCACAGGGTTCAGTGTATCTCACAGGGTTCAGTGTAACTCACAGGGTTCAGTGTATCTCACAGGGTTCAGTGTAACTCACAGGGTTCAGTGTATCTCACAGGGTCCAGTGTAACTCACAGGGTTCAGTGTAACTCACAGGGTTCAGTGTAACTCACAGGGTTCAGTGTATCTCACAGGGTTCAGTGTAACTCACAGGGTTCAGTGTAACTCACAGGGTTCAGTGTAACTCGCCAGGTTCAGTGTATCTCACAGGGTTCAGTGTAACTCACAGGGTTCAGTGTAACTCACAGGGTTCAGTGTATCTCACAGGGTTCAGTGTAAATCACAGGGTTCAGTGTAACTCACAGGGTTCAGTGTGTCTCACAGTGTTCAGTGCATCTCACAGGGTTCAGTGTAACTCACAGGGTTCAGTGTATCTCACAGGGTTCAGTGTAACTCACAGGGTTCAGTGTATCTCACAGGGTTCAGAGTAACTCACAGGGTTCAGTGTAACTCACAGGGTTCAGTGTATCTCACAGGGTTCAGTGTAAATCACAGGGTTCAGTGTAACTCACAGGGTTCAGTGTAACTCGCTGGGTTCAGTGTAACTCGCCGGGTTCAGTGTAACTCGCCGGGTTCAGTGTATCTCACAGGGTTCAGTGTATCTCACCGGGTTCAGTGTATCTCACAGGGTTCAGTGTATCTCACAGGGTTCAGTGTATCTCACAGGGTTCAGTGTATCTCACAGGGTTCAGAGTAACTCACAGGGTTCAGTGTAACTCACAGGGTTCAGTGTAACTCACAGGGTTCAGTGTAAATCACAGGGTTCAGTGTAACTCACAGGGTTCAGTGTATCTCACAGGGTTCAGTGTATCTCACCGGGTTCAGTGTATCTCACAGGGTTCAGTGTATCTCACCGGGTTCAGTGTATCTCACAGGGTTCAGTGTATCTCACAGGGTTCAGTGTATCTCACAAGGTTCAGTGTATCTCACCGGGTTCAGTGTATCTCACAGGGTTCAGTGTATCTCACCGGGTTCAGTGTATCTCACAGGGTTCAGTGTATCTCACAGGGTTCAGTGTATCTCACAGGGTTCAGTGTATCTCACAGGGTTCAGAGTAACTCACAGGGTTCAGTGTAACTCACAGGGTTCAGTGTATCTCACAGGGTTCAGTGTAAATCACAGGGTTCAGTGTAACTCACAGGGTTCAGTGTATCTCACAGGGTTCAGTGTATCTCACCGGGTTCAGTGTATCTCACAGGGTTCAGTGTATCTCACCGGGTTCAGTGTATCTCACAGGGTTCAGTGTATCTCACAGGGTTCAGTGTATCTCACCGGGTTCAGTGTATCTCACAGGGTTCAGAGTAACTCACAGGGTTCAGTGTAACTCACAGGGTTCAGTGTATCTCACAGGGTTCAGTGTAAATCACAGGGTTCAGTGTAACTCACAGGGTTCAGTGTAACTCGCTGGGTTCAGTGTAACTCACCGGGTTCAGTGTAACTCGCCGGGTTCAGTGTAACTCGCAGGGTTCAGTGTATCTCACAGGGTTCAGTGTATCTCACCGGGTTCAGTGTATCTCACAGGGTTCAGTGTAACTCTCAGGGTTCAGTGTATCTCACAGGATTCAGTGTATCTCACAGGGTTCAGTGTATCTCACAGGGTTCAGTGTATCTCACAGGGTTCAGTGTATCTCACAGGATTCAGTGTATCTCACAGGGTTCAGTGTATCTCACAGGGTTCAGTGTATCTCACAGGGTTCAGTGTATCTCACAGGGTTCAGTGTATCTCACCGGGTTCAGTGTAACTCTCAGGGTTCAGTGTATCTCACAGGATTCAGTGTATCTCACAGGATTCAGTGTAACTCACAGGGTTCAGTGTATCTCACCGGGTTCAGTGTAACTCACAGGGTTCAGTGTAACTCACAGGGTTCAGTGTGTCTCACAAGGTTCAGTGTAACTCGCGGGTTCAGTGTATCTCGCAGGTTTCAGTGTATCCCACAGGGTTCAGTGTAACTCACAGGGTTCAGTGTAACTCACAGGGTTCAGTGTAACTCACAGGGTTCAAGGTAACTCCCAGGGTTCAGTGTATCTCACAGGGTTCAGTGTAACTCACAGGGTTCAGTGTAACTCACAGGGGGCAGTGTAACTCACAGGGTTCAGTGTAACTCACAGGGTTCAGTGTATCTCACAGGGTTCAGTGTAACTCGCAGGGTTCAGTGTATCTCACAGGGTTCAGTGTATCTCACAGGGTTCAGTGTATCTCACAGGGTTCAGTGTAACTCACAGGGTTCAGTGTAACTCACAGGGTTCAGTGAAACTCACAGGGTTCAGTGTGTCTCACAAGGTTCAGTGTAACTCACAGGGTTCAGTGTAACTCACAGGGTTCAGTGTAACTCACAGGGTTCAGTGTATCTCACAGGGTGCAGTGTATCTCACAGGGTTCAGTGTTACTCACAGGGTTCAGTGTATCTCACAGGGTTCAGTGTAACTCACAGGGTTCAGTGTAACTCGCAGGGTTCAGTGTAATTTACAAGGTTCAGTGTAACTCACAGGGTTCAGTGTATCTCACAGGGTTCATGTGCATCTCACAGGGTTCAGAGTAACTCACAGGGTTCAGTGTAACTCGCAGGTTTCAGTGTATCTCACAGGGTTCAGTGTATCTCACAGGGTTCAGTGTAACTCACAGGGTTCAGTGTATCTCACAGGGTTCAGTGTAACTCACAGGGTTCAGTGTATCTCACAAGGTTCAGTGTAACTCACAGGGTTCAGTGTATCTCAAAGGGTTCAGTGTATCTCACAGGGTTCAGTGTAAGTCATAGGGTTCAGTGTAAGTCACAGGGTTCAGTGTAACTCATAGGGTTCAGTGTAACTCATAGGGTTCAGTGTAACTCATAGGGTTCAGTGTAACTCACAGGGTTCAGTGTAACTCACAGGGTTCAGTGTAACTCACAGGGTTCAGTGTAAGTCACAGGGTTCAGTGTAACTCACAGGGTTCAGTGTAACTCACAGGGTTCAGTGTAACTCACAAGGTTCAGTTTAAGTCACAGGGTTCAGTGTCACTCACAGGGTTCAGTGTAAGTCACAGGGTTCAGTGTAACTCACAAGGTTCAGTGTAAGTCACAGGGTTCAGTGTATCTCACAGGGTTCAGTGTATCTCACAGGGTTCAGTGTATCTCACAAGGTTCAGTGTATCTCACCGGGTTCAGTGTATCTCACAGGGTTCAGTGTATCTCACCGGGTTCAGTGTACCTCACAGGGTTCAGTGTATCTCACAGGGTTCAGTGTATCTCACAGGGTTCAGTGTATCTCACAGGGTTCAGAGTAACTCACAGGGTTCAGTGTAACTCACAGGGTTCAGTGTATCTCACAGGGTTCAGTGTAAATCACAGGGTTCAGTGTAACTCACAGGGTTCAGTGTATCTCACAGGGTTCAGTGTATCTCACCGGGTTCAGTGTATCTCACAGGGTTCAGTGTATCTCACCGGGTTCAGTGTATCTCACAGGGTTCAGTGTATCTCACAGGGTTCAGTGTATCTCACCGGGTTCAGTGTATCTCACAGGGTTCAGAGTAACTCACAGGGTTCAGTGTAACTCACAGGGTTCAGTGTATCTCACAGGGTTCAGTGTAAATCACAGGGTTCAGTGTAACTCACAGGGTTCAGTGTAACTCGCTGGGTTCAGTGTAACTCGCCGGGTTCAGTGTAACTCGCCGGGTTCAGTGTAACTCGCAGGGTTCAGTGTATCTCACAGGGTTCAGTGTATCTCACCGGGTTCAGTGTATCTCACAGGGTTCAGTGTAACTCTCAGGGTTCAGTGTATCTCACAGGATTCAGTGTATCTCACAGGGTTCAGTGTATCTCACAGGGTTCAGTGTATCTCACAGGGTTCAGTGTATCTCACAGGATTCAGTGTATCTCACAGGGTTCAGTGTATCTCACAGGGTTCAGTGTATCTCACAGGGTTCAGTGTATCTCACAGGGTTCAGTGTATCTCACCGGGTTCAGTGTAACTCTCAGGGTTCAGTGTATCTCACAGGATTCAGTGTATCTCACAGGATTCAGTGTAACTCACAGGGTTCAGTGTATCTCACCGGGTTCAGTGTAACTCACAGGGTTCAGTGTAACTCACAGGGTTCAGTGTGTCTCACAAGGTTCAGTGTAACTCGCGGGTTCAGTGTATCTCGCAGGTTTCAGTGTATCCCACAGGGTTCAGTGTAACTCACAGGGTTCAGTGTAACTCACAGGGTTCAGTGTAACTCACAGGGTTCAAGGTAACTCCCAGGGTTCAGTGTATCTCACAGGGTTCAGTGTAACTCACAGGGTTCAGTGTAACTCACAGGGGGCAGTGTAACTCACAGGGTTCAGTGTAACTCACAGGGTTCAGTGTATCTCACAGGGTTCAGTGTAACTCGCAGGGTTCAGTGTATCTCACAGGGTTCAGTGTATCTCACAGGGTTCAGTGTATCTCACAGGGTTCAGTGTAACTCACAGGGTTCAGTGTAACTCACAGGGTTCAGTGAAACTCACAGGGTTCAGTGTGTCTCACAAGGTTCAGTGTAACTCACAGGGTTCAGTGTAACTCACAGGGTTCAGTGTAACTCACAGGGTTCAGTGTATCTCACAGGGTTCAGTGTAACTCACAGGGTTCAGTGTATCTCACAGGGTTCAGTGTTACTCACAGGGTTCAGTGTATCTCACAGGGTTCAGTGTAACTCACAGGGTTCAGTGTAACTCGCAGGGTTCAGTGTAACTTACAAGGTTCAGTGTAACTCACAGGGTTCAGTGTATCTCACAGGGTTCATGTGCATCTCACAGGGTTCAGAGTAACTCACAGGGTTCAGTGTAACTCGCAGGTTTCAGTGTATCTCACAGGGTTCAGTGTATCTCACAGGGTTCAGTGTAACTCACAGGGTTCAGTGTATCTCACAGGGTTCAGTGTAACTCACAGGGTTCAGTGTATCTCACAAGGTTCAGTGTAACTCACAGGGTTCAGTGTATCTCAAAGGGTTCAGTGTATCTCACAGGGTTCAGTGTAAGTCATAGGGTTCAGTGTAAGTCACAGGGTTCAGTGTAACGCACAAGGTTCAGTGTAACTCATAGGGTTCAGTGTAACTCATAGGGTTCAGTGTAACTCATAGGGTTCAGTGTAACTCACAGGGTTCAGTGTAACTCACAGGGTTCAGTGTAACTCACAGGGTTCAGTGTAAGTCACAGGGTTCAGTGTAACTCACAGGGTTCAGTGTAACTCACAGGGTTCAGTGTAACTCACAAGGTTCAGTTTAAGTCACAGGGTTCAGTGTCACTCACAGGGTTCAGTGTAACTCACAGGGTTCAGTGTAACTCACAAGGTTCAGTTTAAGTCACAGGGTTCAGTGTAAGTCACAGGGTTCAGTGTAACTCACAAGGTTCAGTGTAAGTCACAGGGTTCAGTGTATCTCACAGGGTTCAGTGTATCTCACAGGGTTCAGTGTAACTCACAGGGTTCAGTGTATCTCACAGGGTTCAGTGTAACTCACAGGGTTCAGTGTAACTCACAGGGTTCAGTGTAACTCACAGGGTTCAGTGTATCTCACAGGGTTCAGTGTAACTCACAGGGTTCAGTGTAACTCGCAGGGTTCAGTGTATCTCACAGTGTTCAGTGTAACTCGCAGGGTTCAGAGTAACTCGCAGGGTTCAGAGTAACTCACAGGGTTCAGAGTATCTCACAGGGTTCAGAGTATCTCACAGAGTTCAGTGTAACTCGCAGGGTTAATAGGAACATAAGAACATAAGAAATAGGAGCAGGAGTAGGCCATCTTGCCCCTCGAGCCTGCCCCGCCATTCATTAAGATCATGGCTGATCTGATAGTGGTTTAGTTCCACTTACCCGCCCGCTCCCCATAACCCTTAATTTCCTTATTGATCAGAAATCTATCTACCTGTGACTTAAACATATTTAACGAGGCAGCCTCCACATGGGCAGAGCATTCCAGAGATTCACTACCCTCTGAGAGAAGAAGTTCCTCCTCAACTCTGTCCTAAACTGACTCCCCCTTATTTTGAGGCTGTGTCCTCTGGTTCTTGTTTCCTTTCTAAGTGGAAAGAATCTCTCTGCCTCTACCCTGTCTAGCCCCTCATTATCTTATATGTCTCTATAAGATCTCCCCTCAGCCTTCTAAACTCCAACGAGTACAGGCCCAATCTACTCAATCTCTCCTCATAAGCTAACCCCCTCATCTCCGGTTTCAACCTGGTGAACATTCTCTGTACTCCCTCCAAGGCCAATATTTCCTTTCGCAAATAATGGGACCAAAATTGCACACAGTACTCCAGTTGCAGCCTCACCAGTGCCTTGTACAATTGCAGCAAGACCTCCCTGCTTTTATACTCCATCCCCTTCGCGATAAAGGCCAACATTCCATTTGCCTTCTTGATCACCTGCTGCACCTGCAAACTGAGTTTTTGTGATTCATGCGCAAGGACCCCCAGGTCCCTCTGCACAGTAGCATGTTGTAATTTTTCACCATTTAAATAATAGTCCATTTTACTAATATTCCTTCCAAAGTGGATAACCTCACACTTGTCAACGTTATACTCCATCTGCCAGATCCTCGCCCACTCACTTAGCTATCCAAATCTCTCTGCAGACTTTCCGCACCCTCCACGCAATTCGCTTTCCCACTCATCTTTGTGTCATCCGCAAACTTTGTTACCCTACACTCGGTCCCCTCCTCCAGATCGTCTCTGTATATGGTAAATAGTTGAGGCCCCAGCACCGATCCCTGCGGCACGCCACTAGTCACCAACTGCCAACCAGAAAAGCACCCATTTATTCCAACTCTCTGCTTCCTGTTAGATAACCAATCCTCAATCCACCCTGACACTTTACCCCCAACTCCGTGTACCCTAATCTTCTGCAGCAACCTTTTGTGAGACACCTTATCGAATGCCTTCTGGAAATCTAAAAACACCACATCCACCGGTTCCCCTCTGTCAAGCGCACTCGTTACATCTTCATAAAAATCCAGTAAATTCATCAAACATGACTTTCCCTTCATGAATCCATGCTGCGTCTGCTTGATCGAATCATTTTTTTTTCAGGTGTCCTGCTATTTCTTCTTTAATGATGGATTCCAGCAATTTCCCAACTACGGACGTTAAGCTAACCGGCCTGTAGTTACCCGCCTTTTGTCTACCTCCTTTTTTACACAATGGCATCACATTAGCTGTTTTCCAATCAGCCGGCACTTCCTCAGAGTCCAGCAAATTCTGATCAATTACAACCAACGCATCTGCTATTACTTCTGCCATTTCTTTCAGTACCCTGGGATGCATTCCATCCGGGCCCAGGGACTTGTCTACCTTTAGTCCCATGAGCCTACGAAGCACTACCTCTTTAGTAATAGTAATCGTTTTAAGGACCTCATCCCCCTACAGTCCCACGAGCGTCAAATTTTCGGTAAGCTATTTGTGTCCTCTAACGTGAAGACCGACACAAAAAACTTGTTTAAAGCCTCGGCCATTTCCTTGTTTCCCATTATTAAATCCCCCTTCTCATCTTCTCAGCGTCCAACATTTACTTTAGCCACTCAGTGTAGGTTCAGTGTAAGTCAAGGGTTCAGTGTAAGTCAGAGGGTTCAGTGTAATTCACAGGGTTCAGTGTAACTCACAGGGTTCAGTGTAACTCACAAGGTTCAGTGTAAGTCACAGGGTTCAGTGTAAGTCAAGGGTTCAGTGTAAGTCACAGGGTTCAGTGTAACTCTCAAGGTTCAGTGTAAGTCAAGGGTTCAGTGTAAGTCACAGGGTTCAGTGTAAGTCACAGGGTTCAGTGTAACTCTCAAGGTTCAGTGTAAGTCACAGGGTTCAGTGTCAGTCAAGGGTTCAGTGTAAGTCAAGGGTTCAGTGTAAGTCAAGGGTTCAGTGTAAGTCAAGGGTTCAGTGTAAGTCACAGGGTTAAGTGTAAGTCACAGGGTTCAGTGTAAGTCACAGGGTTCAGTGTAACTCTCAAGGTTCAGTGTAAGTCACAGGGTTCAGTGTAAGTCACAGGGTTCAGTGTAAGTCACAGGGTTCAGTATAACTCACAGGGTTCAGTGTAACTCTCAAGGTTCAGTGTAACTCACAGGATTCAGTATAACTCACAGGGTTCAGTGTAACTCGCAGGGTTCAGTATAACTCGCAGGGGGCAGTGTAACTCACAGGGTTCAGTGTATCTCACAGGGTTCAGTGTAACTCGCAGGGTTCAGTGTAACTCGCAGGGGGCAGTGTAACTCACAGGGTTCAGTGTAACTCACAGGGTTCAGTGTAACTCACAGGGTTCAGTGTATCTCACAGGGTTCAGTGTAACTCACAGGGTTCAGTGTATCTCACAGGGTTCAGTGTATCTCACAGGGTTCAGTGTATCTCACAGGGTTCAGTGTATCTCACAGGGTTCAGTGTAACTCACAGGGTTCAGTGTAACTCGCAGGGTTCAGTGTAACTCACAGGGTTCCGTGTATCTCACAGTGTTCAGTGTAACTCACAGGGTTCAGTGTATCTCACAGTGTTCAGTGTAACTCACAGGGTTCAGTGTATCTCACAGTGTTCAGTGTAACTCACAGGGTTCAGTGTATCTCACAGGGTTCAGTGTAACTCACAGGGTTCAGTGTATCTCACAGGGTTCAGTGTAACTCGCAGGGTTCAGTGTAACTCACAGGGTTCAGTGTAACTCACAGGGTTCAGTGTATCTCACAGGGTTCAATGTAACTCGCAGGGTTCAGAGTATCTCACAGGGTTCAGAGTATCTCACAGGGTTCAGAGTATCTCACAGTGTTCAGGGTATCTCACAGGGTTTAGTGTAAC
Source organism: Mustelus asterias (assembly GCF_964213995.1). Lineage (NCBI taxonomy): Eukaryota > Metazoa > Chordata > Chondrichthyes > Carcharhiniformes > Triakidae > Mustelus > Mustelus asterias. The sequence continues at coordinate 73,662,154 of NC_135803.1, read as the reverse complement.
TCGCAGGGTTAATAGGAACATAAGAACATAAGAAATAGGAGCAGGAGTAGGCCATCTAACCCCTTGAGCCTGCCCCGCCATTCATTAAGATCATGGCTGATCTGATTGTGGTTTAGTTCCACTTACCCGCCCGCTCTTCATAACCCTTAATTCCCTTATTGATCAGAAATCTGTCTACCTGTGACTTAAACATATTTAACGAGGCAGACTCCACATGGGCAGAGCATTCCAGAGATTCACTCCCCTCTGAGAGAAGAAGTTCCTCCTCAACTCTGTCCTAAACTGACTCCCCCTTATTTTGAGGCTGTGTCCTCTCGTTCTTGTTTCCTTTCTAAGTGGAAAGAATCTCTCTGCCTCTACCCTGTCTAGCCCCTCATTATCTTATATGTCTCTATAAGATCTCCCCTCAGCCTTCTAAACTCCAACAAGTACAGCCCAATGTACTCAATCTCTCCTCATAAGCTAACCCCCTCATCTCCGGTATCAACCTGGTGAACATTCTCTGTACTCCCTCCAAGGCCAATATTTCCTTTCGCAAATAAGGGGACCAAAACTGCACACAGTACTCCAGTTGCGGCCTCACCAGTACCTTGTACAATTGCAGCATGACCTCCCTGCTTTTATACTCCATCCCCTTCATGATAAAGGCCAACATTCCATTTGCCTTCTTGATCACCTGCTGCACCTGCAAACTGAGTTTTTGTGATTCATGCACAAGGACCCCCAGGTCCCTCTGCACAGTAGCATGTTGTAATTTTTCACCATTTAAATAATAGTCCATTTTACTAATATTCCTTCCAAAGTGGATAACCTCACACTTGTCAACGTTATACTCCATCTGCCAGATCCTCGCCCACTCACTTAGCTATCCAAATCTCTCTGCAGACTTTCCGCACCCTCCACGCAATTCGCTTTCCCACTCATCTTTGTGTCATCCGCAAACTTTGTTACCCTACACTCGGTCCCCTCCTCCAGATCGTCTATGTATATGGTAAATAGTTGAGGCCCCAGCACCGATCCCTGCGGCACGCCACTAGTCACCAACTGCCAACCAGAAAAGCACCCATTTATTCCAACTCTCTGCTTCCTGTTAGATAACCAATCCTCAATCCACCCTGACACTTTACCCCCAACTCCGTGTACCCTAATCTTCTGCAGCAACCTTTTGTGAGACACCTTATCGAATGCCTTCTGGAAATCTAAAAACACCACATCCACCGGTTCCCCTCTGTCAAGCGCACTCGTTACATCTTCATAAAAATCCAGTAAATTCATCAAACATGACTTTCCCTTCATGAATCCATGCTGCGTCTGCTTGATCGAATCATTTTTTTTTCAGGTGTCCTGCTATTTCTTCTTTAATGATGGATTCCAGCAATTTCCCAACTACGGACGTTAAGCTAACCGGCCTGTAGTTACCCGCCTTTTGTCTACCTCCTTTTTTACACAATGGCATCACATTAGCTGTTTTCCAATCAGCCGGCACTTCCTCAGAGTCCAGCAAATTCTGATCAATTACAACCAACGCATCTGCTATTACTTCTGCCATTTCTTTCAGTACCTTGGGATGCATTCCATCCGGGCCCAGGGACTTGTCTACCTTTAGTCCCATGAGCCTACGAAGCACTACCTCTTTAGTAATAGTAATCGTTTTAAGGACCTCATCCCCCTACAGTCCCACGAGCGTCAAATTTTCGGTAAGCTATTTGTGTCCTCTAACGTGAAGACCGACACAAAAAACTTGTTTAAAGCCTCGGCCATTTCCTCGTTTCCCATTATTAAATCCCCCTTCTCATCTTCTCAGCGTCCAACATTTACTTTCGCCACTCAGTGTAGGTTCAGTGTAAGTCAAGGGTTCAGTGTAAGTCACAGGGTTCAGTGTAAGTCAGAGGGTTCAGTGAAATTCACAGGGTTCAGTGTAACTCACAAGGTTCAGTGTAAGTCACAGGGTTCAGTGTAAGTCAAGGGTTCAGTGTAAGTCACAGGGTTCAGTGTAACTCTCAAGGTTCAGTGTAAGTCAAGGGTTCAGTGTAAGTCACAGGGTTCAGTGTAAGTCACAGGGTTCAGTGTAACTCTCAAGGTTCAGTGTAAGTCACAGGGTTCAGTGTCAGTCAAGGGTTCAGTGTAAGTCAAGGGTTCAGTGTAAGTCAAGGGTTCAGTGTAAGTCAAGGGTTCAGTGTAAGTCACAGGGTTCAGTGTAAGTCACAGGGTTCAGTGTAACTCTCAAGGTTCAGTGTAAGTCACAGGGTTCAGTGTAAGTCACAGGGTTCAGTGTAAGTCACAGGGTTCAGTGTAACTCTCAAGGTTCAGTGTAACTCACAGGATTCAGTATAACTCACAGGGTTCAGTGTATCTCACAGGGTTCAGTGTAACTCGCAGGGTTCAGTATAACTCGCAGGGGGCAGTGTAACTCACAGGGTTCAGTGTAACTCACAGGGTTCAGTGTATCTCACAGGGTTCAGTGTAACTCACAGGGTTCAGTGTAACTCACAGGGTTCAGTGTATCCCACAGGGTTCAGTGTAACTCGCAGGGTTCAGTGTAACTCGCAGGGTTCAGTGTAACTCACAGGGTTCAGTGTAACTCACAGGGTTCAGTGTATCTCACAGGGTTCAGTGTATCTCACAGGGTTCAGTGTATCTCACAGGGTTCAGTGTATCTCACAGTGTTCAGTGTAACTCACAGGGTTCAGTGTAACTCGCAGGGTTCAGTGTAACTCACAGGGTTCAGTGTATCTCACAGTGTTCAGTGTAACTCACAGGGTTCAGTGTATCTCACAGGGTTCAGTGTAACTCGCAGGGTTCAGTATAACTCGCAGGGGGCAGTGTAACTCAGAGGGTTCAGTGTAACTCACAGGGTTCAGTGTAACTTACAGGGTTCAGTGTATCTCACAGGGTTCAGTGTATCTCACAGGGTTCAGTGTAACTCACAGGGTTCAGTGTATCTCACAGGGTTCAGTGTATCTCACAGGGTTCAGTGTATCTCACAGGGTTCAGTGTATCTCACAGGGTTCAGTGTATCTCACAGGGTTCAGTGTATCTCACAGTGTTCAGTGTAACTCACAGGGTTCAGTGTATCTCACAGTGTTCAGTGTAACTCACAGGGTTCAGTGTATCTCACAGCGTTCAGTGTAACTCACAGGGTTCAGTGTATCTCACAGTGTTCAGTGTATCTCACAGGGTTCAGTGTAACTCACAGTGTTCAGTGTATCTCACAGGGTTCAGTTTATCTCACAGTGTTCAGTGTAACTCACAGGGTTCAGTGTAACTCACAGGGTTCAGTGTGTGTCACAGGGTTCAGTGTGTGTCACAGGGTTCAGTGCAACTCGCAGGGTTCAGTGTATCTCACAGGGTTCAGTGTATCTCACAGGGTTCAGTGTAACTCGCAGGGTTCAGTTTATCTCACAGTGTTCAGTGTAACTCACAGGGTTCAGTGTAACTCACAGGGTTCAGTGTGTGTCACAGGGTTCAGTGTGTGTCACAGGGTTCAGTGCAACTCGCAGGATTCAGTGTATCTCACAGGGTTCAGTGTATCTCACAGGGTTCAGTGTATCTCACAGGGTTCAGTGTAACTCGCAGGGTTCAGTGTAACTCACAGTGTTCAGTGTATCTCTCGGGGTTCAGTGTAACTCGCAGGGTTCAGTTTATTTCAGGGGGTTCAGGGTATCTCACAGGGTTCAGTGTATCTCACAGGGTTCAGTGGATCTCACAGGGTTCAGTGTATCTCTCAGGGTTCAGTGTATCTCACAGGGTTCAGTGTATCTCACAGGGTTCAGGGTATCTCACAGGGTTCAGTGTATCTCACAGGGTTCAGTGGATCTCACAGGGTTCAGTGTATCTCTCAGGGTTCAGTGTATCTCACAGTGTTCAGTGTATCTCACAGGGTTCAGTGTATCTCTCAGGGTTCAGTGTATCTCACAGGGTTCAGTGTATCTCACAGGGTTCAGTGTAACTCACAGGATTCAGTTTATGTCGCGGGGTTCAGTGTAACTCACAGCGTTCAGTGTATCTCACAGGGTTCAGTGTAACTCACAGGGTTCAGTGTAACTCACAGGGTTCAGAGTAACTCACAGGGTTCAGAGTATCTCACAGGGTTCAGTGTATCTCACAGGGTTCATTGTATCTCTCAGGGTTCAGTGTATCTCACAGTGTTCAGTGTAACTCGCAGGGTTCAGTGTAACTCGCAGGGTTCAGTTTATTTCATGGGGTTCAGTGTAACCCGCAGGGTTAATAGGAACATAAGAACATGAGAAATAGGAGCAGTAGTAGGCCATCTAGCCCCTTGAGCCTGCCCCGCCATTCATTAAGATCATGGCTGATCTGATAGTGGTTTAGTTCCACTTACCCGCCCGCTCCCCATAACCCTTACTTCCCTTATTGATCAGAAATCTATCTACCTGTGACTTCAACATATTTAACGAGGTAGCCTCCACTGCTTCAATGGGCAGTGAATTCCAGAGATTCACTACCCTCTGAGAGAAGAAGTTCCTCCTCAACTCTGTCCTAAACTGACTCCCCCTTATTTTTAGGCTGTGTCCTCTAGTTCTTGTTTCCTTTCTAAGTGGAAAGAATCTCTCTGCCTCTACCCTGTCGAGCCCCTCATTATCTTATATGTCTCTATAAGATCTCCCCTCAGCCTTCTAAACTCCAACGAGTACAGGCCCAATCTACTCAATCTCTCCTCATAAGCTAACCCCCTCATCTCCGGTATCAACCTGTTGAACATTCTCTGTACTCCCTCCAAGGCTTCCTTCCGCAAATAAGGGGACCAAAATTGCACACAGTACTCCAGTTGCAGCCTCACCAGTGCCTTGTACAATTGCAGCAAGACCTCCCTGCTTTTATACTCCATCCCCTTCATGATAAAGGCCAACATTCCATTTGCCTTCTTGACCACCTGCTGCACCTGCAAACTGAGTTTTTGTGATTCATGCACAAGGACCCCCAGGTCCCTCTGCACAGTAGCATGTTGTAATTTTTCACCATTTAAATAATAGTCCATTTTACTAATATTCCTTCCAAAGTGGATAACCTCACACTTGTCAACGTTATACTCCATCTGCCAGATCCTCGCCCACTCACTTAGCTATCCAAATCTCTCTGCAGACTTTCCGCACCCTCCACGCAATTCGCTTTCCCACTCATCTTTGTGTCATCCGCAAACTTTGTTACCCTACACTCGGTCCCCTCCTCCAGATCGTCTATGTATATGGTAAATAGTTGAGGCCCCAGCACCGATCCCTGCGGCACGCCACTAGTCACCAACTGCCAACCAGAAAAGCACCCATTTATTCCAACTCTCTGCTTCCTGTTAGATAACCAATCCTCAATCCACCCTGACACTTTACCCCCAACTCCGTGTACCCTAATCTTCTGCAGCAACCTTTTGTGAGACACCTTATCGAATGCCTTCTGGAAATCTAAAAACACCACATCCACCGGTTCCCCTCTGTCAAGCGCACTCGTTACATCTTCATAAAAATCCAGTAAATTCATCAAACATGACTTTCCCTTCATGAATCCATGCTGCATCTGCTTGATCGAATCATTTTTTTTCCAGGTGTCCTGCTATTTCTTCTTTAATGATGGATTCCAGCAATTTCCCAACTACGGACGTTAAGCTAACCGGCCTGTAGTTACCCGCCTTTTGTCTACCTCCTTTTTTACACAGTGGCATCACATTAGCTGTTTTCCAATCAGCCGGCACTTCCTCAGAGTCCAGCAAATTCTGATCAATTACAACCAACGCATCTGCTATTACTTCTGCCATTTCTTTCAGTACCCTGGGATGCATTCCATCCGGGCCCAGGGACTTGTCTACCTTTAGTCCCATGAGCCTACGAAGCACTACCTCTTTAGTAATAGTAATCGTTTTAAGGACCTCATCCCCCTACAGTCCCACGAGCATCAAATTTTCGGTAAGCTATTTGTGTCCTCTAACGTGAAGACCGACACAAAAAACTTCTTTTAAAGCCTCGGCCATTTCCTCGTTTCCCATTATTAAATCCCCCTTCTCATCTTCTCAGCGTCCAACATTTACTTTAGCCACTCAGTGTAGGTTCAGTGTAAGTCAAGGGTTCAGTGTAAGTCACAGGGTTCAGTGTAAGTCACAGGGTTCAGTGTAAGTCACAGGGTTCAGTGTAAGTCACAGGGTTCAGTGTAATTCACAGGGTTCAGTGTAACTCACAGGGTTCAGTGTAACTCACAAGGTTCAGTGTAAGTCACAGGGTTCAGTGTAAGTCAAGGGTTCAGTGTAACTCACAGGGTTCAGTGTATCTCACCGGGTTCAGTGTAAGTCACAGGGTTCAGTGTATCTCACAGGGTTCAGTGTATCTCACAGGGTTCAGTGTAAGTCACAGGGCTCAGTGTAAGTCACAGGGTTCAGTGTAATTCACAGGGTTCAGTGTAACTCACAAGGTTCAGTGTAAGTCACAGGGTTCAGTGTAACTCACAGGGTTCAGTGTAACTCACAAGGTTCAGTGTAAGTCACAGGGTTCAGTGTAACTCACAGGGTTCAGTGTATCTCACAGGGTTCAGTGTAAGTCACAGGGTTCAGTGTAACTCACAAGGTTCAGTGTAAGTCACAGGGTCCAGTGTAAGTCACAGGGTCCAGTGTAAGTCACAGGGTCCAGTGTAAGTCACAGGGTTCAGTGTAAGTCACAGGGTCCAGTGTAAGTCACAGGGTCCAGTGTAAGTCACAGGGTCCAGTGTAAGTCACAGGGTCCAGTGTAAGTCACAGGGTTCAGTGTAAGTCACAGGGTCCAGTGTAAGTCACAGGGTTCAGTGTCACGGGCATTCAGCCTCTGATCTTCAGGTAAGCGTTCTCCAAGGCGGCCTTCACGACACACGACAGCGCAGAGTCGCTGAGCAGAAACTGATCTCCAAGTTCCGCACACATGAGGACGGCCTAAACCGGGATGTTGGATTTATGTCACATTATCAGTAACCCCCACAGCTTGCCTCCTAGACTTGTGGGCTAACCTGTCTGGGACAATACACATCTCTTTAACCTGTGCTTAATGCTCCCTCCACCCACATTGTCTGTGTCTTTAAGATCTGGTTGGTTGTGGGGATTCGCATTCTAATCAGTATTCTGTAACTTGATTTTGTGTCTCTGTGCCCAGTTTGAGAGCAGATTTCCACTCCATCTGACGAAGGAGCAGCGCTCCGAAAGCTAATGGTATTTGCTACCAAATAAACCTGTTGGACTTTAACCTGGTGTTGTTTAAACTCTTACTGTGTTCAGTGTAACTCACAGGGTTCACTGTAAGTCACAGGGTTCTGTGTAACTCACAGGTTAAGAGTACTCACAGGATCTGTGAAACTCACAGGGTTCAGAGTATCTCACAGGGTTCAGTGTAACTCACAGGGTTCAGTGTAACACACAGGTTCAGATTAGCTCACTGGGTTCAGTGTATCTGTGATGTGGAGATGCCGGCGTTGGACTGGGGTAAACACACTAAGAAGTTTAACAACACCAGGTTAAAGTCCAACAGGTTTATTTGGTAGCAAAAGCCACACAAGTTTTCGGAGCTCTAAGCCCCTTCTTCTGGTGAGTGGGAATTCTGTTCACAAACAGAGCATATATTCGCATTCCAACCATTATTCATGTGCTCTGTTTGTGAACAGAATTCCCACTCACCTGAAGAAGGGGCTTAGAGCTCCGAAAGCTTGTGTGGCTTTTGCTACAAAATAAACCTGTTGGACTTTAACCTGGTGCTGTTAAACTTCCTTCAGTGTATCTCACAGGGTTCAGTGTAACTCACGGGGTTCAGAGCAAGTCACAGTTGTCAGTGTATCTCACAGGGTTCATTGTATCTCCCAGGGTTCAGTTTAACTCACAGGTTCAGATTAGCTCACTGGGTTCAGTGTAATTGATGTGGAGATGCCGGCGTTGGACTGGGGTGAACACAGTAAGTTTCAGTGTAAGTCACAGGGTTCAGTGCAAGTCACAGGGTTCAGTGCAAGTCGCAGGGTTCAGTGCAAGTCGCAGGGTTCAGTGCAAGTCGCAGGGTTCAGTGCAAGTCGCAGGGTTCAGTGCAAGTCGCAGGGTTCAGTGCAAGTCGCAGGGTTCAGTGCAAGTCGCAGGGTTCAGTGCAAGTCGCAGGGTTCAGTGCAAGTCGCAGGGTTCAGTGTAAGTCACAGTGTTCAGTGTAAGTTACAGGGTTCAGTGCAAGTCACAGGGTTCAATGCAAGTTGCAGGGTTCAGTATAACTCACAGAGCTGTGATTGTCTGGCACAAGTCTAATGGGGTTATAGGGAGTGTAATCCACTTGTGGCTCGTGTATCGTTTTGAGAATGTGTGGTTGTTGAAGAGATGCAGGAGAGATAATGAGTACATTTTTGACCTTTTAGCAGCTGGAAAAATACCTCGGATCATTCGAAAGAAATAATTCATTCCGGCTTAATGTGGGCAAGGGCCACAATACTTATTAAAGAATAACAGTGAGTGAGCGAGAGAGCAAGAGGACAGAGTGACAGCAGTGTTGGATCTTTCAGCTCTTGTCTAATTGAAATGATTAATCCTTCAAATCAAAGCAAAGTGCGCACCCGATGGCTTCTGTCCTGTATTTAAGAAGAAACATGATGTAACTGAGATGTTAAGTAGATAAGCCTGACTGGGATGTCCAAATAAAGGCTGGATATCACTCTCAGATCTCCCCTTCTGCCTGAGAACTGTTGAAGTCACAGACGAACTATTCCTGACCTGTTTGCCACATAGCCATGGAACAGCCTTGCCGTATCCACGGTGCTGTGCCCATGGTGCTGTGCCCATGGTGCTGTGCCCATGGTGATGTGCTCCCTCACTGCCTGATTTCTTATCATGGCTGCTGTGGTTCATTTTATCAATGGCTTTTCTGCAGCTCTGAGTGATGTGATTGAATGGGGAATGATTTACAGAAATCTGATAGGGAACACACCAGTGGATGTGAACAGAATCCTGACTCTTTGATTTTTAGACGGGCTTCCAGGTGCAAGGCCTGTAAAGGATACTCTGTTAGAATTCAGAAAGTCAACACGGGGGCCGGCCTGAACCTAGTGCTGGGGGGATTCTTTTCATCCTGCACACGGTGCCTGTGAAAGATTATAGTTTGGTGGGATGAGAAGCTAGTAACAAATGCCTCAGGAGTTCTTAGAAACATGCGGACCCTTCCAACAGCTCAGCCTCCCAAGTGTCAGTGATCACAGAGCACTGGAAAGGATTCAGTTACTTCAGAAAGAAACTGTTCCTTTAAAAAACAATTTCAGGAATGTTTGGCTCAATCTGGCACAGCCTCCCTTTTCTCCATACCCCACAGTTTGATAAAGCAGTGTGCTGATAGCGTGGAACATCAAAACTGAGCATGTAATGACTCCTATGGGTGTTCTCCAATGTTTTGTGTAAGCAATCTTCAAACAATCAGCGAGGTAGTTTAGAGAGGTTCAGAGAGGTTTTATAACATGCTGGCACATTGGACCAGTGAGCGGTGAAACCGGGCACCTTGACACAGAGCAGAGCCACCTGGCATCCTCCCAGACCTTTGACATTGAGGTGACACCATCCAACACCAAGTCATACCAATCAATAGATCCATCTTAAACCCAGCTCGACCCAGCCTGTCACTGGGATCATGACTTCGAATCAGGAGTTCCATCCCGGAGATCAGTCTTTCCACAGGAACATCCAACAATGAGGCAAAATAACCACTTCTCGAGATCAAGCTAACAGAGAGCAAAACATTGGAGCCTCAGATCAAACAACCTGATATAAATGCATCCAAACTTTCTGCTCCTTTCTCATTGTCTTCTCTCCAACTGTCCTTTCTCTGTGTTTTCTCTCCCTTTTCTCTCAGGCTCCTGGTTTCCCTCACTTTTTCATTGATTCTTTCCCCATCAACATTCCCCCCCCCCCCCGCCCATCGCTCTCTCACTCACTGTGTTCACTCACTGCTCTGCCTTGCTGTCTGCAGTCCTTTCTCTCTTCACTCTCTTCCTCTGATATTTCTCTCTTTCTGATATTTCTCTCTCTCTCCCTCATATTTCTCTCTCTCTCTCACTGATATTTCTCTCTGTCTCTCTGATATTTCTCTCCCTCTCTCTCTGATATTTCTCTCTCTCTCTCTCACTGATATTTCTCTCTCTCTCTCTGATATTTCTCTCCCTCTCTCTCTGACATTTCTCTCTCTCTGACATTTCTCTCTCTCTGATATTTCTCTCTCTCTCTCTCTGATATTTCTCTCTCTCTCTCTTTGATATTTCTCTCTCTCTCTCTGATATTTCTCTCTCTCTCTCTCTCTGATATTTCTCTCTCTCTCTCTCTGATATTTCTCTCCCTCTCTGATATTTCTCTCTTTGATATTTCTCTCTCTCTCTGATATTTCTCTCTCTCTCTGATATTTCTCTCTCTCTCTCTGATATTCCTCTCTCTGATATTTCTCTCTCTCTCTGATATTTCCCTCTCTCTGATATTTCTCTCTCTCTCTCTGATATTTCTCTCTCTCTCTGATATTTCTCTCTCTCTGATATTTCTCTCTCTCTCTCTGATATTTCTCTCTCTCTCTGATATTTCTCTCTCTCTGATATTTCCCTCTCTCTCTCTCTGATATTTCTCTCTCTCTCTCTGATATTTCTCTATCTCTCTCTGATATTTCTCTATTTCTCTCTGATATTTCTCTCTCTCTCTGATATTTCTCTCTCTCTCTGATATTTCTCTCTCTCTCTCTGATATTTCTCTCTCTCTCTCTCTGATATTTCTCTCTCTCTCTCTCATATTTCTCTCTCTCCGATATTTCTCCATCTCTCTCTCTCTGATATTTTTCTCTCTCTGATATTTCTCTCTCTCTCTCTCTGATCTTTCTCTCTCTCTTTTTGATATTTCTCGCTCTCTGATATTTCTCTCTCTCTCTCTCTGATATTTCTCTCTCTCTCTCTCTGATATTTCTCTCTCTCTCTCTCTGATATTTCTCTCTCTCTGATATATCTCCCTCTGTGATATTTCTCTCTCTCTCTCTGATATTTCTCTCTCTCTGATATTTCTCTCTCTCTCTGATATTTCTCTCTCTCTCTGATATTTCTCTCTCTCTCTCTCTGATATTTCTCTCCCTCTCTGATATTTCTCTCTCTCTCTGATATTTCTCTCTCTCTCTCTGATATTTGTCTCTCTCTCTGATATTTCTCTCTCTCTGATATTTCTCTCTCTCTGATATTTCTCTCTCTGATATTTCTCTCTCTCTCTGATATTTCTCTCTCTCTCTCTGATATTTCTCTCTCTCTCTCTCTGATATTTCTCTCTCTCGCTGATATTTCTCTCTCTATCTCTGAAATTTCTCTATCTCTGGTATTTCTCTCTCTCTCTCTCTGATATTTCTCTCTCTCTCTCTCTGATATTTCTCTCTCTCTCTCTCTGATATTTCTCTCTCTCCGATATTTCTCCCTCCACTCTCTCTCTGACATTTCTCTCTCTCTGACATTTCTCTCTCTCTGATATTTCTCTCTCTCTCTCTCTCTCTGATCTTTCTCTCTTTGATATTTCTCTCTCTCTCTCAGATATTTCTCTCTCTCTCTCTCTGATATTTCTCTCCCTCTCCCTCTGATATTTCTCTCTCTCCGATATTTCTCCCTCTCTCTCTCTGACATTTCTCTCTCTCTGACATTTCTCTCTCTCTGATATTTCTCTCTCTCTCTCTCTGATCTTTCTCTCTCTCTCTTTGATATTTCTCTCTCTCTCTCAGATATTTCTCTCTCTCTCTCTCTGATATTTCTCTCTCTCTCTGATATTTCTCTCTCTCTCTGATATTTCTCTCTCTCTCTGATATTTCTCTCTCTCTGATATTTCTCTCTCTCTCTCTCTGATATTTCTCTCTCTCTGATATTTCTCTCTCTCTCTCTCTCTGATATTTCTCTCCCTCTCTGATATTTCTCTCTCTCTCTCTTTGATATTTCTCTCTCTCTCTCTGATATTTCTCTCTCTCTCTCTCTGATATTTCTCTCCCTCTCTGATATTTCTCTCTTTCTCTCTTTGATATTTCTCTCTCTCTCTCTGATATTTCTCTCTCTCTCTGATATTTCTCTCTCTCTCTCTCTGATATTTCTCTCTCTCTCTGATATTTCTCTCTCTCGCTGATATTTCTCTCTCTATCTCTGATATTTCTCTCTCTCTGATATTTCTCTCTCTCTCTCTCTGATGTTTCTCTCTCTCTCTCTCTGATATTTCTCTCTCTCTCTCTGATATTTCTCTCTCTCCGATATTTCTCCCTCCACTCACTCTCTGACATTTCTCTCTCTCTGACATTTCTCTCTCTCTGATATTTCTCTCTCTCTCTCTCTCTGATCTTTCTCTCTCTCTCTTTGATATTTCTCTCTCTCTCTCAGATATTTCACTCTCTCTCTCTCTGATATTTCTCTCCCTCTCCCTCTGATATTTCTCTCTCTCCGATATTTCTCCCTCTCTCTCTCTGACATTTCTCTCTCTCTGACATTTCTCTCTCTCTGATAATTCTCTCTCTCTCTGATCTTTCTCTCTCTCTCTTTGATATTTCTCTCTCTCTCTCTGATATTTCTCTCTCTCTCTCTCTGATATTTCTCTCTCTCTCTGATATTTCTCTCTCTGTCTGATATTTCTCTCTCTCTGATATTTCTCTCTCTCTCTGATATTTCTCTCTCTCTGATATTTCTCTCTCTCTCTCTCTGATATTTCTCTCCCTCTCTGATATTTCTCTCTCTCTCTCTTTGATATTTCTCTCCCTCTCTGATATTTCTCTCTTTCTCTCTTTGATATTTCTCTCTCTCTCTCTGATATTTCTCTCTCTCTCTGATATTTCTCTCTCTCACTCTGATATTTCTCTCTCTCTCTCTGATATTTCTCTCTCTGATATTTCTCTCTCTCTCTCTGATATTTCTCTCTCTCTCTGATATTTCTCTCTCTCTGATATTTCTCTCTCTCTGATATTTCTCTCTCTGATATTTCTCTCTCTCTCTCTGATATTTCTCTCTCTCTCTCTGATATTTCTCTCTCTCTCTCTGATATTTCTCTCTCTCTGATATTTCTCTATCTCTCTCTGATATTTCTCTCTCTCTCTGATATTTCTCTCTCTCTCTCTGATATTTCTCTCTCTCTCTCTCTGATATTTCTCTCTCTCTCTCTGATATTTCTCTCTCTCCGATATTTCTCCCTCTCTCTCTCTCTGATATTTCTCTCTCTCTGATCTTTCTCTCTCTCTTATTGATATTTCTCGCTCTCTGATATTTCTCTCTCTCTCTCTCTCTGATATTTCTCTCTCTCTCTCTCTGATATTTCTCTCTCTCTCTCTCTGATATTTCTCTCTCTCTGATATTTCTCTCTCTGTGATATTTCTCTCTCTCTCTCTGATATTTCTCTCTCTCTGATATTTCTCTCTCTCTCTCTGATATTTCTCTCTCTGATATTTCTCTCTCTCTCTCTCTGATATTTCTCTCTCTCTCTGATATTTCTCTCTCTCTGATATTTCTCTCTCTCTCTGATATTTCTCTCTCTCTCTCTGATATTTCTCTCTCTCTGATATTTCTCACTCTCTCATATTTCTCTCTCTCTCTCTGATATTTCTCTCTCTCTGATATTTCTCTCTCTCTCTGATATTTCACTCTCTCTCTGATATTTCTCTCTCTCCCTGATATTTCTCTCTCTCTCTCTGATATTTCTCTCTCTCTCTCTGATATTTCTCTCCCTCTCTGATATTTCTCTCTCTCTCTCTGATATTTCACTCTCTCTCTGATATTTCTCTCTCTCTCTGATATTTCTCTCTCTCTAATATTTCTCTCTCTCTCTCTGATGTTTCTCTCTCTCTCTGATGTTTCTCTCTCTCTCTGATATTTCTCTCTCTCTCTCTGATATTTCTCTCTCTCTCTCTGATATTTCTCTCTCTCTCTCTGATATTTCTCTCTCTGATATTTCTCTCTCTCTCTCTGATATTTCTCTCTCTCTCTCTGATATTTCTCTCTCTCTCTCTGATATTTCTCTCTCTCTCTCTGATATTTCTCTCTCTCTCTCTCTGATATTTCTCTCCCTCTCTCTCTCTGATATTTCTCTCTCTCTCTCTCTGATATTTATCTCTCTCTCTCTCTCTGATATTTCTCTCTCTCTCTATCTCTGATTTCTCTCTCTCTCTCTCTGATATTTCTCTCCCTCTCTCTGATATTTCTCTCCCTCTCTGATATTTCTCTCTTCCTGATATTTCTCTCTCTCTCTGATATTTCTCTCACTCTCTCTCTGATATTTCTCTCTCTCTCTCTCTCTGATATTTCTCTCTCTCTCTCTGATATTTCTCTCTCTCTCTCTGATATTTCTCTCTCTCTCTCTCTCTGATATTTCTCTCTCTCTGATATTTCTCTCTCTCTGATATTTCTCTCTCTCTCTCTGATATTTCACTCTCTCTCTGAAATTTCTCTCTCTCTCTCTGATATTTCTCTCTCTCTCTCTCTCTGATATTTCCCTCTCTCTCTCTGATATTTCTCTCCCTCTCTCTGATATTTCTCTCTCTCTCTGATATTTCTCTCTCTCTCATATTTCTCTCTCTCTCTCTGATATTTCTCTCTCTCTCTGATATCTCTCTCTCCCTGATATTTCTCTCTCTCTCTCTGATATTTCTCTCTCTCTCTCTGATATTTCTCTCTCTCTGATATTTCTCTCTCTCTGATATTTCTCTCTCTCTCTCTGATATTTCTCTCTCTCTCTCTGATGTTTCTCTCTCTGATATTTCGCTCCTTCTCTCTGATATTACTCTCTCTCTGATATTTCTCTCTCTCTCTTTGATATCTCTCTCTCTCTCTGATATTTCTCTCTCTCTCTGATATTTCTCATCTCTCTGTGATACTTCTCTCTCTTTGATATCTCTCTCTCTCTCTCTCTGATATTTCCCCCTCTCTCTCTCTGATATTTCTCTCTCTCTGATATTTCTCTCTCTGATATTTCTCTCTCTCAATCTGATATTTCTCTCTCTCTCTCTGATATTTCTCCCTCTGATATTTCTCTCTCTCTCTCTGATATTTCTCTCTCTCTCTGATATTTCTCTCTCTCTGATATTTCTCTCTCTGATATTTCTCTCTCTCTCTCTCTCTGATATTTCTCTCTCACTCTCTCTCTGATATTTCTCTCTCTCTCTCTGATATTTCTCTCTCTCTCTCTGATATTTCTCTCTCTCTGATATTTCTCTATCTCTCTCTGATATTTCTCTCTCCCTCTGATATTTCTCTCTCTCTCTCTCTCTGATATTTCTCTCTCTCTCTCTGATATTTCTCTCTCTCCGATATTTCTCCCTCTCTCTCTCTCTGATATTTCTCTCTCTCTGATATTTCTCTCTCTCTCTCTCTGATCTTTCTCTCTCTCTCTTTGATATTTCTCGCTCTCTGATATTTCTCTCTCTCTCTCTGATATTTCTCTCTCTCTCTCTCTGATATTTCTCTCCCTCTCTCTCTGATATTTCTCTCTCTCTCTCTCTGATATTTCTCTCTCTCTCTCTGATATTACTCTCTCTCTGATATTTCTCTCTCTGTGATATTTCTCTCTCTCTCTCTGATATTTCTCTCTCTCTGATATTTCTCTCTCTCTCTCTGATATTTCTCTCTCTCTCTGATATTTCTCTCTCTCTCTCTCTGATATTTCTCTCCCTCTCTGATATTTCTCTCTCTCTCTGATATTTCTCTCTCTCTCTCTGATATTTCTCTCTCTCTCTGATATTTCTCTCTCTCTCTGATATTTCTCTCTCTCTGATATTTCTCTCTCTCTCTCTGATATTTCTCTCTCTGATATTTCTCTACCTCTCTCTGATATTTCTCTCTCTCTCTGATATTTCTCTTTCTCTCTGATATTTCTCTCTCTCTCTGATATTTCTCTCTCTCTGATATTTCTCTCTCTCTCTGAAATTTCTCTCTCTCTCTCTGATATTTCTCTCTCTCTCTGATATTTCTCTCTCTCTGATATTTCTCTCTCTCTCTCTGATATTTCTCTCTCTCTGATATTTCTCTCTCTCTCTGATATTTCACTCTCTCTCTGATATTTCTCTCTCTCCCTGATATTTCTCTCTCTCTCTCTGATATTTCTCTCTCTCTCTCTGATATTTCTCTCTCTCTCTCTGATATTTCTCTCCCTCTCTGATATTTCTCTCTCTCTCTCTGATATTTCACTCTCTCTCTGATATTTCTCTCTCTCTCTGATATTTCTCTCTCTCTCTAATATTTCTCTCTCTCTCTGATATTTCTCTTTCTCTCTGATATTTCTCTCTCTCTCTGATATTTCTCTCTCTCTGATATTTCTCTCTCTCTCTGATATTTCTCTCTCTCTCTCTGATATTTCTCTCTCTCTCTGATATTTCTCTCTCTCTCTCTGATATTTCTCTCTCTCTCTCTGATATTTCTCTCTCTCTGATATTTCTCTCTCTCTCTGATATTTCACTCTCTCTCTGATATTTCTCTCTCTCCCTGATATTTCTCTCTCTCTCTCTCTGATATTTCTCTCTCTCTCTCTGATATTTCTCTCTCTCTCTCTGATATTTCACTCTCTCTCTGATATTTCTCTCTCTCTCTCTGATATTTCACTCTCTCTCTGATATTTCTCTCTCTCTCTGATATTTCTCTCTCTCTAATATTTCTCTCTCTCTCTGATGTTTCTCTCTCTCTCTCTCTGATGTTTCTCTCTCTCTCTGATATTTCTCTCTCTCTCTCTTATATTTCTCTCTCTCTCTGATATTTCTCTCTCTCTCTCTCTGATATTTCTCTCCCTCTCTCTCTCTGATATTTCTCTCCCTCTCTCTCTCCGATATTTATCTCTCTCTCTCTCTCTGATATTTCTCTCTCTCTCTCTCTGAGTTCTCTCTCTCTCTCTCTGATATTTCTCTCCCTCTCTCTGATATTTCTCTCCCTCTCTGATATTTCTCTCTTCCTGATATTTCTCTCTCTCTCTGATATTTCTGTCACTCTCTCTCTCTGATATTTCTCTCTCTCTCTCTCGCTGATATTTCTCTCTCTCTCTCTGATATTTCTCTCTCTCTCTCTGATATTTCTCTCTCTCTCTCTGATATTTCTCTCTCTCTCTCTCTCTGATATTTCTCTCTCTCTGATATTTCTCTCTCTCTGATATTTCTCTCTCTCTCTCTCTGATATTTCACTCTCTCTCTGAAATTTCTCTCTCTCTCTCTGATATTTCTCTCGCTCTCTCTCTGATATTTCCCTCTCTCTCTCTGATATTTCTCTCCCTCTCTCTGATATTTCTCTCTCTCTCTGATATTTCTCTCTCTCTCATATTTCTCTCTCTCTCTCTGATATTTCTCTCTCTCTCTGATATCTCTCTCTCCCTGATATTTCTCTCTCTCTCTCTGATATTTCTCTCTCTCTCTGATATTTCTCTCTCTCTGATATTTCTCTCTCTCTGATATTTCTCTCTCTCTCTCTGATATTTCTCTCTCTCTCTCTGATGTTTCTCTCTCTGATATTTCGCTCCTTCTCTCTGATATTTCTCTCTCTCTGATATTTCTCTCTCTCTGATATTTCTCTCTCTCTCTCTGATATTTCTCTCTCTCTCTCTCTGATATTTCTCTCTCTCTGATATTTCTCTCTCTCTGATATTTCTCTCTCTCTCTCTGATATTTCTCTCTCTCTCTCTGATGTTTCTCTCTCTGATATTTCGCTCCTTCTCTCTGATATTTCTCTCTCTCTGATATTTCTCTCTCTCTCTTTGATATCTCTCTCTCTCTCTGATATTTCTCTCTCTCTCTCTCTGATATTTCTCTCTCTCTGTGATATTTCTCTCTCTTTGATATCTCTCTCTCTCTCTCTCTGATATTTCCCTCTCTCTCTCTCTGATATTTCTCTCTCTCTGATATTTCTCTCTCTCTCTCTCTGATATTTCTCTCTCTCTCTGATATTTCTCTCTCTTTGATATTTCTCTCTCTCTCTCTGATATTTCTCTCTCTCTGATATTTCTCTCTCTCTCTGATATTTCTCTCTCTTTGATATCTCTCTCTCTCTCTCAGATATTTCCCTCTCTCTCTCTCTCTGATATTTCTCTCTCTCTCTCTCTCTGATATTTCTCTCTCTCTGATATTTCTCTCTCTCTCTGATATTTCTCTCTCTCTGATATTTCTCTCTCTCTCTGATATTTCTCTCTCTTTGATATTTCTCTCTCTCTCTGATATTTCTCTCTCTCTCTGATATTTCTCTCTCTCTGTGATATTTCTCTCTCTTTGATATCTCTCTCTCTCTCTCTGATATTTCCCTCTCTCTCTCTCTGATATTTCTCTCTCTCTCTCTGATATTTCTCTCTCTCTCTGATATTTCTTTCTCTTTGATATTTCTCTCTCTCTCTGATATTTCTCTCTCTCTGATATTTCTCTCTGTCTCTGATATTTCTCTCTCTTTGATCTCTCTCTCTCTCTCTGATATTTCCCTCTCTCTCTCTCTGATATTTCTCTCTCTCTGATATTTCTCTCTCTCTCTCTGATATTTCTCTCTCTCTCTCTGATATTTCTCTCTCTCTGATATTTCCCTCTCTCTCTCTCTCTGATATTTCTCTCTCTCTCTCTGATATTTCTCTCTCTCTCTCTCTGATATTCCTCTCTCTCTCTCTCTCTGATATTTCTCTCTCTCTCTCTCTGATATTTCTCTCTCTCTCTCTCTGATATTTCTCTCTCTCTCTGATTTCTCTCTCCCTCTCTCTGATATTTCTCTCCCTCTCTCTGATATTTCTCTCCCTCTCTGATATTTCTCTCTCTCTCTCTCTAATATTTCTCTCCCACTCTCTGATATTTCTCTCCCTCTCTGATATTTCTCTCTCTCTCTCTCTGATATTTCTCGCTCTCTGATATTTCTCTCTCTCTCTGATATTTTTCTCTCTCTCTGATATTTCTCTCTCTCTGATATTTCTCTCTCTCTGATATTTCTCTCTCTCTGATATTTCTCTCTCTCTGATATTTCACACTCTCTCTGATATTTCTCTCTCTCTCTCTCTGATATTTCTCTCACTCTCTCTGATATTTCACTCTCTCTCTGATATTTCTCTCTCTCCCTGATATTTCTCTCTCTCTCTCTCTGATATTTCTCTCTCTCTCTGATATTTCTTTCTCTTTGATATTTCTCTCTCTCTGATATTTCTCTCTCTCTCTGATATTTCTCTCTCTTTGATCTCTCTCTCTCTCTCTCTCTGATATTTCCCTCTCTCTCTCTGATATTTCTCTCTCTCTGATATTTCACACTCTCTCTGATATTTCTCTCTCTCTCTCTCTGATATTTCTCTCACTCTCTCTGATATTTCACTCTCTCTCTGATATTTCTCTCTCTCCCTGATATTTCTCTCTCTCTCTCTCTGATATTTCTCTCTCTCTCTGATATTTCTTTCTCTTTGATATTTCTCTCTCTCTGATATTTCACACTCTCTCTGATATTTCTCTCTCTCTCTCTCTGATATTTCTCTCACTCTCTCTGATATTTCACTCTCTCTCTGATATTTCTCTCTCTCCCTGATATTTCTCTCTCTCTCTCTCTGATATTTCTCTCTCTCTCTGATATTTCTTTCTCTTTGATATTTCTCTCTCTCTGATATTTCTCTCTCTCTCTGATATTTCTCTCTCTTTGATCTCTCTCTCTCTCTCTCTCTGATATTTCCCTCTCTCTCTCTGATATTTCTCTCTCTCTGATATTTCTCTCTCTCTCTCTGATATTTCTCTCTCTCTGATATTTCTCTCTCTCTCTCTGATATTTCCCTCTCTCTCTCTCTGATATTTCTCTCTCTTTGATATTTCTCTCTCTCTCTGATATTTCTCTCTCTCTCTGATATTTCTCTCTCTCTCTCTCTGATATTCCTCTCTCTCTCTCTCTGATATTTCTCTCTCTCTCTCTCTGATATTTCTCTCTCTCTCTCTCTAATATTTCTCTCTCTCCCTGATATTTCTCTCTCTCTCTCTCTGATATTTCTCTCTCTCTCTGATATTTCTTTCTCTTTGATATTTCTCTCTCTCTGATATTTCTCTCTCTCTCTGATATTTCTCTCTCTTTGATCTCTCTCTCTCTCTCTCTCTGATATTTCCCTCTCTCTCTCTGATATTTCTCTCTCTCTGATATTTCTCTCTCTCTCTCTGATATTTCTCTCTCTCTGATATTTCTCTCTCTCTCTCTGATATTTCCCTCTCTCTCTCTCTGATATTTCTCTCTCTTTGATATTTCTCTCTCTCTCTGATATTTCTCTCTCTCTCTGATATTTCTCTCTCTCTCTCTCTGATATTCCTCTCTCTCTCTCTCTGATATTTCTCTCTCTCTCTCTCTGATATTTCTCTCTCTCTCTCTCTAATATTTCTCTCTCTCTCTGATTTCTCTCTCTCTCTCTCTGATATTTCTCTCCCTCTCTCTGATATTTCTCTCCCTCTCTGATATTTCTCTCTCTCTCTCTCTGATATTTCTCTCCCACTCTCTGATATTTCCCTCCCTCTCTGATATTTCTCTCTCTCGCTCTCTGATATTTCTCGCTCTCTGATATTTCTCTCTCTCTCTGATATTTTTCTCTCTCTCTGATATTTCTCTCTCTCTGATATTTCTCTCTCTCTGATATTTCTCTCTCTCTGATATTTCTCTCTCTCTGATATTTCACACTCTCTCTGATATTTCTCTCTCTCTCTCTCTGATATTTCTCTCACTCTCTCTGATATTTCACTCTCTCTCTGATATTTCTCTCTCTATTTCTGATATTTCTCTCTCTCTCTGATATTTATCTCTCTCTTTCTGATATTTCTCTCCCTCTCTCTGATATTTCTCTCTCTCTCTCTGATATTTCTCTCTCTCTGATATTTCTCTATCTCTCTCTGATATTTCTCTCTCTCTGATATTTCTCTCTCTCTCTCTGATATTTCTCTCTATCAGAGAGAGAGAGAGAGAAATATCAGAGAGAGAGAGAGAAATATCAGAGAGAGAGAAATATCAGAGAGAAGGAGCGAAATATCAGAGAGAGAAACATCAGAGAGAGAGAGAGAAATATCAGAGAGAGAGAGAGAAATATCAGAGAGAGAGAAATATCAGAGAGAGAGAAATATCAGAGAGAGAGAGAGAAATATCAGAGAGAGAGAGAGAAATATCAGAGAGAGAGAGAGAAATATCAGGGAGAGAGAGATATCAGAGAGAGAGAGAAATATCAGAGAGAGAGAGAGAAATATGAGAGAGAGAGAAATATCAGAGAGAGAGAGAAATATCAGAGAGAGGGAGAGAAATATCAGAGAGAGAGAGGGAAATATCAGAGAGAGAGAGAGAGAAATATCAGAGAGAGAGAGAGAAATTTCAGAGAGAGAGTGAAATATCAGAGAGAGAGAGAGAAATATCAGAGAGAGAGAAATATCAGAGAGAGAGAAATATCAGAGAGAGAGAGAGAGAGAAATATCAGAGAGAGAGAGAGAAATATCAGAGAGAGAGAGAGAAATATCAGAGAGAGAGAGAGAGAGAGAGAAATATCAGAGAGAAATATCAGAGAGAGAGAGAAATATCAGGAAGAGAGAAATATCAGAGAGGGAGAGAAATATCAGAGAGAGGGAGAGAAATATCAGAGAGAGAGAGAGAGAACTCAGAGAGAGAGAGAGAGAAATATCAGAGAGAGAGAGAGAGAGATAAATATCAGAGAGAGAGAGGGAGAGAAATATCAGAGAGAGAGAGGGAGAGAAATATCAGAGAGAGAGAGAGAGAAATATCAGAGAGAGAGAGAGAAATATCAGAGAGAGAGAGAGAAATATCAGAGAGAGAAATATCAGAGAGAGAGAGAGAAATATCAGAGAGAGAGAGAAATATCAGAGAGAGAGAGAGAAATATCAGAGAGAGAGAGAAACATCAGAGAGAGAGAGAAACATCAGAGAGAGAGAGAGAGAAATATCAGAGAGAGAGAGAAATATCAGAGAGAGAGTGAAATATCAGAGAGAGAGAGAGAAATATCAGAGAGGGAGAGAAATATCAGAGAGAGAGAGAGAAATATCAGAGAGAGAGAGAAATATCAGAGAGAGAGAGAGAGAAATATCAGGGAGAGAGAGAAATATCAGAGAGAGAGTGAAATATCAGAGAGAGAGAGAAATATCAGAGAGAGAGAAATGTCTGAGAGAGAGAGAAATATCAGAGAGAGAGAGAGAAATATCAGAGAGAGAGAGAAATATCAGAGAGAGAGAAATATCAGAGAGAGAGAGAAATATCAGAGAGAAAGAGAAATATCAGAGAGAGAGAGAAATATCAGAGAGAGAGAGAGAAATATCAGAGAGAGAGAGAAATATCAGAGAGGGAGAGGAATATCAGAGAGAGAGAGAGAGAAATATGAGAGAGAGAGAAATATCAGAGAGAGAGAGAGAAATATCAGAGAGAGAGAAATATCAGAGAGAGAGAGAGAAATATCACAGAGAGAGAAATATCAGAGAGAGAGAAATATCAGAGAGAGAGAGAGAGAAATATCACAGAGAGAGAGAGAGAAATATCAGAGAGAGAGAGAGAGAAATATCAGAGAGAGAGAGAGAGAGAAATATCAGAGAGCGAGAAATATCAAAGAGAGAGAGAGAAAGATCAGAGAGAGAGAGAGAGAAATATCAGAGAGAGAGAAATATCAGAGAGAGAGGGAGAAATATCGGAGAGAGAGAAATATCAGAGAGAGAGAGAGAAATATCAGAGAGAGAGAGAGAGAGAAATATCAGAGAGAGAGAAATATCAGAGAGAGAGAGAAATATCAGAGAGAGATAGAGAAATATCAGAGAGAGAGAAATATCAGAGAGAGAGAGAGAAATATCAGAGAGAGAGAGCGAAATATCAGAGAGAGAGAGAGAAATATCAGAGAGAGTGAGAGAGAGAGAAATATCAGAGAGAGAAATATCAGAGAGAGAGAAATATCAGAGAGAGAGAGAAATATCAGAGAGAGAAATATCAGAGAGAGAGAGAGAAATATCAGATTGAGAGAGAGAAATATCAGAGAGAGAAATATCAGAGAGAGAGAAATATCAGAGAGAGAGAGGGGGAAATATCAGAGAGAGAGAGAGAGAGATATCAAAGAGAGAGAAATATCACAGAGTGATGAGAAATATCAGAGAGAGAGAGAAATATCAGAGTGAGAGAGAGATATCAAAGAGAGAGAGAGAAATATCAGAGAGAGAGAAATATCAGAGAGAAGGAGCGAAATATCAGAGAGAGAAACATCAGAGAGAGAGAGAGAAATATCAGAGAGAGAGAGAGAAATATCAGAGAGAGAGAAATATCAGAGAGAGAGAAATATCAGAGAGAGAGAGAGAGAAATATCAGAGAGAGAGAGAGAAATATCAGGGAGAGTGTGGTGAACCATCGTTGGTTCACCACTGGGGTTGTTATTGTGTTACTGTTGGGCTAGGGTGTTGTTGTTATGGGGGTTGTACTATGTTGTTGGGTTAGGGTGTTTACCTGTCCTAAGTGTTATCATGGCACACTCCAGTGGGGTCCCGCCTCCGGTGGCAGGGTATAAGACCCCCTGCTCCGGCAGGACCCCTTCAGTCTGAACGGGTGAATTTGTGTTAGTAGTTTCATTGTTAATGTATTAAAGCCTTCAGTTCTAAAGCCTTGTTTCCGGGTGCTCATTGAGGTGCATCAATTTAATACATTAACTGAGAATATGGAACAGATCCTAAAACCGGATCGTCTGACACTGGACCCACGTGCGGTCGGTGCAGCTAACACGTTCGAACATTGGTGGAAGTGCTTCGAGGACAACCTGGCAGCCTCGGTAGCTATCACTACAGACAGTGATAGACTCCAGGTCCTCCACGCAAGGGTAAGCGACACGATTTACCTAGCCATTCGTGCAGCTTCCACTTACCAGGGTGCCGTCGAGCTCCTAAAGAATAGGTACATTACGCCACCCAACGAGATTCACGCTCGTTATCTCCTCGCTACACGACGTCGGCAGTCGGGCGAGACCATAGAAGACTACGCCAATGAACTCCTGCAGCTTGCCTGGGGTTGTGACTGTAAGGATGTCTCCGCCGAGCAGTACATGCAAGACCTCGCCCGAGACGCGTTCGTAGCAGGGGTAGGGTCCTCGTACATCAGACTTAAATTATTAGAATAGGGGAAACTCAACTTGACCCAGGCAATGGGGATGGCCGTGAGGTTGGAGGCGGCGTCGAAGAGCTTGGCGCTGTACCCCGAGGACCACGTGCAGTCAACGTGGTTGGAGCAAGCTCTGCTCCCTCCTCGCCCCGCGAACCCGCGCTCCCAGATCGATTCGACGACGGCGGCAGCTCCAGGTGGCCAGCGATGCTATTTTTGCGGTGGGGCCAAGCATCCACGGCAACAGTGTCCGGCAAGAACGGCAATCTGCAGCCAGTGCGGTAAAAAAGGCCACTACGGCAAAGTCTGCAGGTCAAAACCTAAAAACGGCAGTGCAGCTTGTAACCCTCCAGAACGGAGACCATCTCTTTCGGCGCTGCAGTACCCACGAGGTCCGACCACGTGCGATCTCAGGACGGCGCCATCGTGGCAGACAGAGGAGGAGGAAGACCACCAGGAGTCGCTGCGCTTGGAGCCCTCGGCCACATGCGATTCATGGGGGCGGCCATCATGGTCCACGACGACTAGGAGCGACCAGCAGGGGTCCTCAGCATCCACATCGGCAGCATGCAGCAGCGACCAGCAGGGGTCCTCAGCATCCACATCGGCAGCATGCAGTGACACCCAGGGGCCAACGGTGGCGTCGATCTCTCTGGATCAGACCAGGCATTACAGACTGGAACATTCCATGATGGAGGTAAAGGTTAGTGGCAGAACTGTGAATTGTCTGTTTGACAGTGGGAGCACCGAAAGTTTCATACACCCTGAAACTGCTAAAATGTGTGGACTCCGGGTTCTCCCTGCCAAACAGACAATTTCCATGGCATCACAGTCCCGGTCTGTACCGATCCAAGGACAATGTATGGTAACTCTTGAGGTACAGGGCACAGTCTACGAGCAATACAGGCTCCTTGTGCTACCTCACCTTTGCGCGCCAATTCTCCTCGGACTAAACTTTATGGCCCACATGAGGAGTGTGATCCTACAGTACGGTGGGCCACTCCCTTCACTGGCAGTAGGGAACCAGCCGCAGCCTCCAAATTGCCCAAAGCGCCCCGCGTGCAATCTATCCACCCTGAAGATCACGACACCATCCCTTTTTAAAAATCTGGTACCTGGCTGCAAGCCCATCGCTACTAAAAGTAGGCGTTACAGCGCTGAGGACCGGATCTTTATTAGATCTGAGGTTCAGCGGCTCCTCAAGGAAGGGATCATACAGGCCAGTGCTAGTCCGTGGAGAGCGCAGGTCGTGGTAGTCAAAAGCGGGAACAAACCTCGGATGGTCATCGACTATAGTCAGACCATTAATAGATACACGCAGCTGGATGCGTATCCTCTCCCGCGCATTTCTGATATGGTCAATCAGATTGCGCAGTACCGAGTGTTTTCTACCATAGACCTTAAGTCCGCCTACCATCAACTCCCCATCCGCCCAGAGGACCGACAATATACGGCTTTTGAGGCGGATGGTCGTCTATACCAATTCCTCAGGGTTCCATTTGGTGTCACCAATGGGGTCTCGGTCTTCCAGCGTGCTATGGACCGAATGGTGGACCAGAACGGGTTGCGGGCTACCTTCCCGTACCTGGATAACGTCACCATCTGCGGCCATGACCAGCAGGACCACGACACGAATCTCCAACACTTTCTACGCACTGCATCTCGCCTGAATCTGACCTATAACAGGGAGAAGTGCGTATTCCGTACGCATAGGTTAGCCATCCTCGGATACGTGGTGGAAAACGGGGTCATTGGCCCTGATCCAGACCGTATGCGCCCACTCACTGAACTTCCCTTGCCCGCTAGCACGAAAGCACTGAGGAGATGCCTCGGGTTCTTTTCGTATTATGCACAGTGGGTCCCCAACTACGCGGACAAAGCTCGTCCGCTCATTAAGTCCACGACCTTCCCACTTACGCCGGAGGCCCAATTGGCCTTCAAGGTTTTGAAAAGCGACATCTCGAAAGCCACGATGCACGCGGTGGATGAATCCATCCCTTTCCAGGTGGAGAGTGATGCATCGGACTTCGCCCTAGCCGCCACACTAAACCAGGCAGGCAGGCCCGTCGCGTTTTTTTCCCGCACCCTTCAAGGCCCAGAGATTCGGCACTCAGCGGTGGAAAAGGAGGCTCAGGCCATTGTGGAGGCAGTCAGACACTGGCGCCATTACCTGGCAGGTAAGCGGTTCACCCTGATCACGGATCAACGATCCGTGGCGTTTATGTTCAGTAACACGCAGAGGGGCAAGATCAAGAACGATAAGATCTTGCGGTGGAGAATTGAGCTCTCCACCTATAATTACGATATTATGTATCGTCCAGGGAAGCTCAATGAGCCCTCGGATGCCCTCTCGCGCGGAACATGCGCCATCATGCAGGAGGACCGCTTGAAGGCTCTCCACAATGATCTGTGTCATCCTGGAGTCACCAGACTCTACCACTTCATAAAGGCCCGCAACCTACCCTACTCGGTGGAGGAGGTCAGGTCAGTTACTAGAAGTTGTCGGATTTGCGCAGAATGCAAACCACACTTTTATCGACCAGACCGGGCACATTTGGTCAAGGCCACTCGCCCTTTTGAGAGGCTGAGTGTAGATTTTAAGGGCCCCCTTCCCTCAACGGATCGGAATGTCTATTTTCTTAACATAATAGACGAATTTTCCCGGTTTCCGTTTGTTTTCCCCTGTGCGGACACGTCGACTGCCACCGTCATCAAGGCATTCAGTGAGCTTTTTACCCTGTTCGGGTACCCCTGCTATATTCATAGCGACAGGGGCTCGTCGTTCATGAGCAACGACTTGAGGCAATTCCTGCTCTCATTCGGGATTGCCTCTAGTAGAACCACGAGCTACAACCCTAGGGGTAACGGACAGGTGGAAAGGGAGAATGCTACAGTCTGGAAGGCTGTCCT
This sequence comes from Mustelus asterias, assembly GCF_964213995.1. Classification (NCBI taxonomy): domain Eukaryota; kingdom Metazoa; phylum Chordata; class Chondrichthyes; order Carcharhiniformes; family Triakidae; genus Mustelus; species Mustelus asterias. The sequence continues at coordinate 73,635,220 of NC_135803.1, read as the reverse complement.
ACTGGCACTGAAATCCAAGGGCCTTCCAGTCTCCCGGTGGCAGGAGGTCCTTCCAACTGCGCTCCATTCTATCCGCTCCCTCCTGTGTACGGCAACCAATGCTACTCCCCACGAGAGGATGTTCTCATTCCCTCGGAAGTCGTCCTCCGGGACCTCATTGCCAGCCTGGTTGACGTACCCAGGACCCGTCCTTCTGCTGCGCCATGTGAGGGCTCGCAAGTCCGACCCCTTGGTCGAACCGGTCCAACTCCTCCACGCCAACCCTCAGTATGCCTATGTGGCATATCCTGACGGGCGAGAGGACACTGTATCCATTAGAGACCTGGCGCCCGCAGGGGACGTAGCAACTCCTGTCGCTCCTATTCCCCCAGTCACAGATCCACTACTCCTCATTACTTCCCCAGACGTGGCGCGGTCAGCACCGGGACCAGTGCATAACACTTTTACTCCCATGTACAGCTTGCCTGAGACTCGGAGATCGGCGCCACCATCATCACCACCACCACCACCACCAAACGTTCCAGGATCCCCTACACCATCGCCTCATCAGGGCCGGCCGGCCCGGGAGTCTTTGAGGGGACAGCCAGATGTTGCTTTGAGAGAGCCACCGCAAGCACCTGCTCCGGTTTCGCAACCGGTGTTGAGAAGATCGCAGCGTCGGTGTGGTCCTCCAGACCGTCTGGACTTGTGAATCCTGTTATTTTTTTTGTCATTGTCTGTTTTCATCCACCCCGCCACCTTTGGTTCCTAAAGGAGGGGTGAATGTGGTGAACCATCGTTGGTTCACCACTGGGGTTGTTATTGTGTTACTGTTGGGCTAGGGTGTTGTTGTTATGGGGGTTGTACTATGTTGTTGGGTTAGGGTGTTTACCTGTCCTAAGTGTTATCATGGCACACTCCAGTGGGGTCCCGCCTCCGGTGGCAGGGTATAAGACCCCCTGCTCCGGCAGGACCCCTTCAGTCTGAACGGGTGAATTTGTGTTAGTAGTTTCATTGTTAATGTATTAAAGCCTTCAGTTCTAAAGCCTTGTTTCCGGGTGCTCATTGAGGTGCATCAGAGAGAGAGATATCAGAGAGAGAGAGAAATATCAGAGAGAGAAATATGAGAGAGAGAGAAATATCAGAGAGAGAGAGAAATATCAGAGAGAGGGAGAGAAATATCAGAGAGAGAGAGGGAAATATCAGAGAGAGAGAGAGAGAAATATCAGAGAGAGAGAAATATCAGAGAGAGAGAAATATCAGAGAGAGAGAGAGAAATATCAGAGAGAGAGAGAAAAATATCAGAGAGAGAGAGAGAGAGTGAGAGAAATATCAGAGAGAGAGAGAGTGAGAGAAATATCAGAGAGAGAGAGAAATATCAGGAAGAGAGAAATATCAGAGAGGGAGAGAAATATCAGAGAGAGAGAGAGAGAAATCAGAGAGAGAGAGAGAGAGAAATATCAGAGAGAGAGGTAGAGATAAATATCAGAGAGAGAGAGAGAGAAATATCAGAGAGAGAGAGGGAGAGAAATATCAGAGAGAGAGAGAGAGAAATATCAGAGAGAGAGAGAGAAATATCAGAGAGAGAGAGAGAAATATCAGAGAGAGAGAGAGAAATATCAGAGAGAGAAATATCAGAGAGAGAGAGAGAAATATCAGAGAGAGAGAGAGAAATATCAGAGAGAGAGAGAGAAATATCAGAGAGAGAGAGAAACATCAGAGAGAGAGAGAAACATCAGAGAGAGAGAGAGAAATATTAGAGAGAGAGAAATATCAGAGAGAGAGAGAAATATCAGAGAGAGAGAGAGAAATATGAGAGAGAGAGAAATATCAGAGAGAGAGAGAAATATCAGAGAGAGGGAGAGAAATATCAGAGAGAGAGAGGGAAATATCAGAGAGAGAGAGAGAAATATCAGAGAGAGAGAAATATCAGAGAGAGAGAGAAATATCAGAGAGAGAGAAATATCAGAGAGAGAGAGAGAAATATCAGAGAGAGAGAAATATCAGAGAGAGAGAAATATCAGAGAGAGAGAGAGAAATATCAGAGAGAGAGAGAAATATCAGAGAGAGAGAAATATCAGAGAGAGAGAGAAATATCAGAGAGAGAGAGAGAGAAATATCAGAGAGAGAGAGAAATATCAGAGAGAGAGAGAGAGAGAAATATCAGAGAGAGAAATATCAGAGAGAGAGAGAGAAATATCAGAGAGAGAAATATCAGAGAGAGAGAAATATCAGAGAGAGAGAGAAATATCAGAGAGAGAGAGAGAAATATCAGAGAGAGAGAGAGAAATATCAGAGAGAGAGAGAGAGAGAGAAATATCAGAGAGAGAGAGAGTGAGAGAAATATCAGAGAGAGAGAGAAATATCAGGAAGAGAGAAATATCAGAGAGGGAGAGAAATATCAGAGAGAGGGAGAGAAATATCAGAGAGAGAGAGAGAGAAATCAGAGAGAGAGAGAGAGAGAAATATCAGAGAGAGAGAGAGAGAGAGAAATATCAGAGAGAGAGAGAGAGAAATATCAGAGAGAGAGAGGGAGAGAAATATCAGAGAGAGAGAGAGAGAAATATCAGAGAGAGAGAGAGAAATATCAGAGAGAGAGAGAGAAATATCAGAGAGAGAAATATCAGAGAGAGAGAGAGAAATATCACAGAGAGAGAAATATCAGAGAGAGAGAAATATCAGAGAGAGAGAGAGAGAGAAATATCAGAGAGCGAGAAATATCAATAAGAGAGAGAGAATGATCAGAGAGAGAGAAAGATCAGAGAGAGAGAAATATCAGAGAGAGAGAGAGGGAGAAATATCGGAGAGAGAGAAATATCAGAGAGAGAGAGAGAAATATCAGAGAGAGAGAGAGAGAAATATCAGAGAGAGAGAGAGAAATATCAGAGAGAGAGAGAAATATCAGAGAGAGAGAGAGAAATATCAGAGAGAGAGAGAGAGAAATATCAGAGAGAGAAATATCAGAGAGAGAGTAATATCAGAGAGAGAGAAATATCAGAGAGAGAGAGAAATATCAGAGAGAGAGAGAGAAATATCAGAGAGAGAGAGAGAAATATCAGAGAGAGAGAGAGAGAAATATCAGAGAGAGAGAGAGTGAGAGAAATATCAGAGAGAGAGAGAAATATCAGGAAGAGAGAAATATCAGAGAGGGAGAGAAATATCAGAGAGAGGGAGAGAAATATCAGAGAGAGAGAGAGAGAAATCAGAGAGAGAGAGAGAGAGAAATATCAGAGAGAGAGAGAGAGATAAATATCAGAGAGAGAGAGAGAGAAATATCAGAGAGAGAGAGGGAGAGAAATATCAGAGAGAGAGAGAGAGAAATATCAGAGAGAGAGAGAGAAATATCAGAGAGAGAGAGAGAAATATCAGAGAGAGAAATATCAGAGAGAGAGAGAGAAATATCAGAGAGAGAGAGAGAAATATCAGAGAGAGAGAGAGAAATATCAGAGAGAGAGAGAAACATCAGAGAGAGAGAGAGACATCAGAGAGAGAGAGAGAAATATTAGAGAGAGAGAAATATCAGAGAGAGAGAGAAATATCAGAGAGAGAATGAAATATCAGAGAGAGAGAGAGAAATATCAGAGAGGGAGAGAAATATCAGAGAGAGAGAGAAATATCAGAGAGAGAGAGAGAAATATCAGAGAGAGAGAGAGAAATATCAGGGAGAGAGAGAAATATCAGAGAGAGAGTGAAATATCAGAGAGAGAGAGAAATATCAGAGAGAGAGAAATATCAGAGAGAGAGAGAGAAATATCAGAGAGAGAGAAATATCAGAGAGAGAGAAATATCAGAGAGAGAGAAATATCAGAGAGAGAGAGAAATATCAGAGAGAGAGAAATATCAGAGAGAGAGAGAAATATCAGAGAGAGAGAGAGAGAAATATCAGAGAGAGAGAGAAATATCAGAGAGAGAGAGAGAAATATCAGAGAGAGAAATATCAGAGAGAGAGAGAGAAATATCAGAGAGAGAGAAATATCAGAGAGAGAGAGACATATCAGAGAGAGAGAGAGAAATATCAGAGAGAGAGAGAGAAATATCACAGAGAGAGAAATATCAGAGAGAGAGAAATATCAGAGAGAGAGAAATATCAGAGAGAGAGAGAGAGAGAAATATTAGAGAGCGAGAAATATCAATAAGAGAGAGAGAAAGATCAGAGAGAGAGAAAGATCAGAGAGAGAGAAATATCAGAGAGAGAGAGAGGGAGAAATATCGGAGAGAGAGAAATATCAGAGAGAGAGAGAGAAATATCAGAGAGAGAGAGAGAGAAATATCAGAGAGAGAGAGAGAAATATCAGAGAGAGAGAGAAATATCAGAGAGAGATAGAGAAATATCAGAGAGAGAGAGAGAAATATCAGAGAGAGAGAGAGAAATATCAGAGAGAGAGAGAGAGAAATATCAGAGAGAGAAATATCAGAGAGAGAGAAATATCAGAGAGAGAGAAATATCAGAGAGAGAGAGAAATATCAGAGAGAGAGAGAGAAATATCAGAGAGAGAGAGAGAAATATCAGAGAGAGAGAGAGAGAGAGAAATATCAGAGAGAGAGAGAGTGAGAGAAATATCAGAGAGAGAGAGAAATATCAGGAAGAGAGAAATATCAGAGAGGGAGAGAAATATCAGAGAGAGGGAGAGAAATATCAGAGAGAGAGAGAGAGAAATCAGAGAGAGAGAGAGAGAGAGAAATATCAGAGAGAGAGAGAGAGATAAATATCAGAGAGAGAGAGAGAGAAATATCAGAGAGAGAGAGGGAGAGAAATATCAGAGAGAGAGAGAGAGAAATATCAGAGAGAGAGAGAGAAATATCAGAGAGAGAGAGAGAAATATCAGAGAGAGAAATATCAGAGAGAGAGAGAGAAATATCACAGAGAGAGAAATATCAGAGAGAGAGAAATATCAGAGAGAGAGAGAGAGAGAAATATCAGAGAGCGAGAAATATCAATAAGAGAGAGAGAAAGATCAGAGAGAGAGAAAGATCAGAGAGAGAGAAATATCAGAGAGAGAGAGAGGGAGAAATATCGGAGAGAGAGAAATATCAGAGAGAGAGAGAGAAATATCAGAGAGAGAGAGAGAGAAATATCAGAGAGAGAGAGAGAAATATCAGAGAGAGAGAGAAATATCAGAGAGAGAGAGAGAAATATCAGAGAGAGAAATATCAGAGAGAGAGAGAGAAATATCACAGAGAGAGAAATATCAGAGAGAGAGAAATATCGGAGAGAGAGAGAGAGAGAAATATCAGAGAGCGAGAAATATCAATAAGAGAGAGAGAATGATCAGAGAGAGAGAAAGATCAGAGAGAGAGAAATATCAGAGAGAGAGAGAGGGAGAAATATCGGAGAGAGAGAAATATCAGAGAGAGAGAGAGAAATATCAGAGAGAGAGAGAGAGAAATATCAGAGAGAGAGAGAGAAATATCAGAGAGAGAGAGAAATATCAGAGAGAGATAGAGAAATATCAGAGAGAGAGAGAAATATCAGAGAGAGAGAGAGAAATATCAGAGAGAGAGAGAGAAATATCAGAGAGAGAAATATCAGAGAGAGAGTAATATCAGAGAGAGAGAAATATCAGAGAGAGAGAGAAATATCAGAGAGAGAGAGAGAAATATCAGAGAGAGAGAGAGAAATATCAGAGAGAGAGAGAGAGAGAGAAATATCAGAGAGAGAGAGAGTGAGAGAAATATCAGAGAGAGAGAGAAATATCAGGAAGAGAGAAATATCAGAGAGGGAGAGAAATATCAGAGAGAGGGAGAGAAATATCAGAGAGAGAGAGAGAGAAATCAGAGAGAGAGAGAGAGAGAAATATCAGAGAGAGAGAGAGAGATAAATATCAGAGAGAGAGAGAGAGAAATATCAGAGAGAGAGAGGGAGAGAAATATCAGAGAGAGAGAGAGAGAAATATCAGAGAGAGAGAGAGAAATATCAGAGAGAGAGAGAGAAATATCAGAGAGAGAAATATCAGAGAGAGAGAGAGAAATATCAGAGAGAGAGAGAGAAATATCAGAGAGAGAGAGAGAAATATCAGAGAGAGAGAGAAACATCAGAGAGAGAGAGAAACATCAGAGAGAGAGAGAGAAATATTAGAGAGAGAGAAATATCAGAGAGAGAGAGAAATATCAGAGAGAGAATGAAATATCAGAGAGAGAGAGAGAAATATCAGAGAGGGAGAGAAATATCAGAGAGAGAGAGAAATATCAGAGAGAGAGAGAGAAATATCAGAGAGAGAGAGAGAAATATCAGGGAGAGAGAGAAATATCAGAGAGAGAGTGAAATATCAGAGAGAGAGAGAAATATCAGAGAGAGAGAAATATCAGAGAGAGAGAGAGAAATATCAGAGAGAGAGAAATATCAGAGAGAGAGAAATATCAGAGAGAGAGAAATATCAGAGAGAGAGAGAAATATCAGAGAGAGAGAAATATCAGAGAGAGAGAGAAATATCAGAGAGAGAGAGAGAGAAATATCAGAGAGAGAGAGAAATATCAGAGAGAGAGAGAGAAATATCAGAGAGAGAAATATCAGAGAGAGAGAGAGAAATATCAGAGAGAGAGAAATATCAGAGAGAGAGAGACATATCAGAGAGAGAGAGAGAAATATCGGAGAGAGGGAGAAATATCAGAGAGGGAGAGAAATATCAGAGAGAGAGAGAGAGAAATATCAGAGAGAGAGAGAAATATCAGAGAGAGAGAGAGAAATATCAGAGAGAGAGAAATATCAGAGAGAGAGAGAAATATCAGAGAGGGAGAGAAATATCAGAGAGAGAGAGAGAGAAATATCAGAGAGAGAGAGAAATATCAGAGAGAGAGAGAGAAATATCAGAGAGAGAGAAATATCAGAGAGAGAGAGAGAAATATCACAGAGAGAGAAATATCAGAGAGAGAGAAATATCAGAGAGAGAGAGAGAGACAAATATTAGAGAGCGAGAAATATCAATAAGAGAGAGAGAAAGATCAGAGAGAGAGAAAGATCAGAGAGAGAGAAATATCAGAGAGAGAGAGAGGGAGAAATATCGGAGAGAGAGAAATATCAGAGAGAGAGAGAGAAATATCAGAGAGAGAGAGAGAGAAATATCAGAGAGAGAGAGAGAAATATCAGAGAGAGAGAGAAATATCAGAGAGAGATAGAGAAATATCAGAGAGAGAGAGAGAAATATCAGAGAGAGAGAGAGAAATATCAGAGAGAGAGAGAGAAATATCAGAGAGAGAAATATCAGAGAGAGAGAAATATCAGAGAGAGAGAAATATCAGAGAGAGAGAGAAATATCAGAGAGAGAGAGAGAAATATCAGAGAGAGAGAGAGAAATATCAGAGAGAGAGAGAGAGAGAGAAATATCAGAGAGAGAGAGAGTGAGAGAAATATCAGAGAGAGAGAGAAATATCAGGAAGAGAGAAATATCAGAGAGGGAGAGAAATATCAGAGAGAGGGAGAGAAATATCAGAGAGAGAGAGAGAGAAATCAGAGAGAGAGAGAGAGAGAGAGAAATATCAGAGAGAGAGAGAGAGATAAATATCAGAGAGAGAGAGAGAGAAATATCAGAGAGAGAGAGGGAGAGAAATATCAGAGAGAGAGAGAGAGAAATATCAGAGAGAGAGAGAGAAATATCAGAGAGAGAGAGAGAAATATCAGAGAGAGAAATATCAGAGAGAGAGAGAGAAATATCACAGAGAGAGAAATATCAGAGAGAGAGAAATATCAGAGAGAGAGAGAGAGAGAAATATCAGAGAGCGAGAAATATCAATAAGAGAGAGAGAAAGATCAGAGAGAGAGAAAGATCAGAGAGAGAGAAATATCAGAGAGAGAGAGAGGGAGAAATATCGGAGAGAGAGAAATATCAGAGAGAGAGAGAGAAATATCAGAGAGAGAGAGAGAGAAATATCAGAGAGAGAGAGAGAAATATCAGAGAGAGAGAGAAATATCAGAGAGAGATAGAGAAATATCAGAGAGAGAGAGAAATATCAGAGAGAGAGAGAGAAATATCAGAGAGAGAGAGAGAGAGAAATATCAGAGAGAGAAATATCAGAAAGAGAGTAATATCAGAGAGAGAGAAATATCAGAGAGAGAGAGAAATATCAGAGAGAGAGAGAGAAATATCAGAGAGAGAGAAATATCAGAGAGAGAGAGAGAGAGAGAAATATCAGAGAGAGAGAGAGTGAGAGAAATATCAGAGAGAGAGAGAAATATCAGGAAGAGAGAAATATCAGAGAGGGAGAGAAATATCAGAGAGAGGGAGAGAAATATCAGAGAGAGAGAGAGAGAAATCAGAGAGAGAGAGAGAGAGAAATATCAGAGAGAGAGAGAGAGATAAATATCAGAGAGAGAGAGAGAGAAATATCAGAGAGAGAGAGGGAGAGAAATATCAGAGAGAGAGAGAGAGAAATATCAGAGAGAGAGAGAAACATCAGAGAGAGAGAGAAACATCAGAGAGAGAGAGAGAAATATTAGAGAGAGAGAAATATCAGAGAGAGAGAGAAATATCAGAGAGAGAGTGAAATATCAGAGAGAGAGAGAGAAATATCAGAGAGGGAGAGAAATATCAGAGAGAGAGAGAGAAATATCAGAGAGAGAGAGAGAAATATCAGAGAGAGAGAGAGAAATATCAGGGAGAGAGAGAAATATCAGAGAGAGAGTGAAATATCAGAGAGAGAGAGAAATATCAGAGAGGGAGAAATATCAGAGAGAGAGAGAGAAATATCAGAGAGAGAGAAATATCAGAGAGAGAGAAATATCAGAGAGAGAGAGAAATATCAGAGAGAGAGAAATATCAGAGAGAGAGAGAAATATCAGAGAGAGAGAGAGAGAAATATCAGAGAGAGAGAGAAATATCAGAGAGAGAGAGAGAAATATCAGAGAGAGAAATATCAGAGAGAGAGAGAGAAATATCAGAGAGAGAGAAATATCAGAGAGAGAGAGACATATCAGAGAGAGAGAGAGAAATATCGGAGAGAGAGAGAAATATCAGAGAGGGAGAGAAATATCAGAGAGAGAGAGAGAGAAATATCAGAGAGAGAGAGAAATATCAGAGAGAGAGAGAGAAATATCAGAGAGAGAGAAATATCAGAGAGAGAGAGAGAAATATCACAGAGAGAGAAATATCAGAGAGAGAGAAATATCAGAGAGAGAGAGAGAGAGAGAAATATCAGAGAGCGAGAAATATCAATAAGAGAGAGAGAAAGATCAGAGAGAGAGAAAGATCAGAGAGAGAGAAATATCAGAGAGAGAGAGAGGGAGAAATATCGGAGAGAGAGAAATATCAGAGAGAGAGAGAGAAATATCAGAGAGAGAGAGAGAAATATCAGAGAGAGAGAGAGAGAAATATCAGAGAGAGAGAGAAATATCAGAGAGAGATAGAGAAATATCAGAGAGAGAGATATCAGAGAGAGAGAGAGAAATATCAGAGAGAGAGAGAAATATCAGAGAGAGAGAGAGAAATATCAGAGAGAGAGAGAGAGAAATATCAGAGAGAGAAATATCAGAGAGAGAGAAATATCAGAGAGAGAGAAATATCAGAGAGAGAGAGAAATATCAGAGAGAGAGAGAGAAATATCAGAGAGAGAAATATCAGAGAGAGAGAGAAATATCAGAGTGAGAGAGAGAAATATCAGAGAGAGAGAGAAATATCAGAGAGAGAGAGAGAAATATCAAAGAGAGAAAGAGAGAAATATCAGAGAGGGAGAGAAATATCAGAGAGAGAGAGAGAGAAATATCAGAGAGAGAGAGAAATATCAGAGAGAGAGAGAGAAATATCAGAGAGGGAGAACTATCAGAGAGAGAGAGAGAAATATCACAGAGAGAGAAATATCAGAGAGAGAGAAATATCAGAGAGAGAGAGAGAGAGAAATATCAGAGAGCGAGAAATATCAATAAGAGAGAGAGAAAGATCAGAGAGAGAGAAAGATCAGAGAGAGAGAAAGATCAGAGAGAGAGAAATATCAGAGAGAGAGAAATATCAGAGAGAGAGAGAGGGAGAAATATCGGAGAGAGAGAAATATCAGAGAGAGAGAGAGAAATATCAGAGAGAGAGAGAGAGAAATATCAGAGAGAGAGAGAGAAATATCAGAGAGAGAAATATCAGAGAGAGAGAAATATCAGAGAGAGAGAAATATCAGAGAGAGAGAGAAATATCAGAGACAGAGAGAGAAATATCAGAGAGAGAAATATCAGAGAGAGAGAGAGAAATATCAGAGTGAGAGAGAGAAATATCAGAGAGAGAGAAATATCAGAGAGAGAGAGAGAAATATCAAAGAGAGAAAGAGAGAAATATCAGAGAGGGAGAGAAATATCAGAGAGAGAGAGAAATATCAGAGAGAGATAGAGAAATATCAGAGAGAGAGAGAGAAATATCAGAGAGAGAGAGAGAAATATCAGAGAGAGAGAGAGAGAAATATCAGAGAGAGAAATATCAGAGAGAGAGAAATATCAGAGAGAGAGAAATATCAGAGAGAGAGAGAAATATCAGAGAGAGAGAGAGAAATATCAGAGAGAGAGAGAGAAATATCAGAGAGAGAGAGAGAGAGAGAAATATCAGAGAGAGAGAGAGTGAGAGAAATATCAGAGAGAGAGAGAAATATCAGGAAGAGAGAAATATCAGAGAGGGAGAGAAATATCAGAGAGAGGGAGAGAAATATCAGAGAGAGAGAGAGAGAAATCAGAGAGAGAGAGAGAGAGAGAGAAATATCAGAGAGAGAGAGAGAGATAAATATCAGAGAGAGAGAGAGAGAAATATCAGAGAGAGAGAGGGAGAGAAATATCAGAGAGAGAGAGAGAGAAATATCAGAGAGAGAGAGAGAAATATCAGAGAGAGAGAGAGAAATATCAGAGAGAGAAATATCAGAGAGAGAGAGAGAAATATCACAGAGAGAGAAATATCAGAGAGAGAGAAATATCAGAGAGAGAGAGAGAGAGAAATATCAGAGAGCGAGAAATATCAATAAGAGAGAGAGAAAGATCAGAGAGAGAGAAAGATCAGAGAGAGAGAAATATCAGAGAGAGAGAGAGGGAGAAATATCGGAGAGAGAGAAATATCAGAGAGAGAGAGAGAAATATCAGAGAGAGAGAGAGAGAAATATCAGAGAGAGAGAGAGAAATATCAGAGAGAGAGAGAAATATCAGAGAGAGATAGAGAAATATCAGAGAGAGAGAGAAATATCAGAGAGAGAGAGAGAAATATCAGAGAGAGAGAGAGAGAGAAATATCAGAGAGAGAAATATCAGAGAGAGAGTAATATCAGAGAGAGAGAAATATCAGAGAGAGAGAGAAATATCAGAGAGAGAGAGAGAAATATCAGAGAGAGAGAGAGAAATATCAGAGAGAGAGAGAGAGAGAGAAATATCAGAGAGAGAGAGAGTGAGAGAAATATCAGAGAGAGAGAGAAATATCAGGAAGAGAGAAATATCAGAGAGGGAGAGAAATATCAGAGAGAGGGAGAGAAATATCAGAGAGAGAGAGAGAAATCAGAGAGAGAGAGAGAGAGAAATATCAGAGAGAGAGAGAGAGATAAATATCAGAGAGAGAGAGAGAGAAATATCAGAGAGAGAGAGGGAGAGAAATATCAGAGAGAGAGAGAGAGAAATATCAGAGAGAGAGAGAGAAATATCAGAGAGAGAGAGAGAAATATCAGAGAGAGAAATATCAGAGAGAGAGAGAGAAATATCAGAGAGAGAGAGAGAAATATCAGAGAGAGAGAGAGAAATATCAGAGAGAGAGAGAAACATCAGAGAGAGAGAGAAACATCAGAGAGAGAGAGAGAAATATTAGAGAGAGAGAAATATCAGAGAGAGAGAGAAATATCAGAGAGAGAGTGAAATATCAGAGAGAGAGAGAGAAATATCAGAGAGGGAGAGAAATATCAGAGAGAGAGAGAGAAATATCAGAGAGAGAGAGAGAAATATCAGAGAGAGAGAGAGAAATATCAGGGAGAGAGAGAAATATCAGAGAGAGAGTGAAATATCAGAGAGAGAGAGAAATATCAGAGAGAGAGAAATATCAGAGAGAGAGAGAGAAATATCAGAGAGAGAGAAATATCAGAGAGAGAGAAATATCAGAGAGAGAGAGAAATATCAGAGAGAGAGAAATATCAGAGAGAGAGAGAAATATCAGAGAGAGAGAGAGAGAAATGTCAGAGAGAGAGAGAAATATCAGAGAGAGAGAGAGAAATATCAGAGAGAGAAATATCAGAGAGAGAGAGAGAAATATCAGAGAGAGAGAAATATCAGAGAGAGAGAGACATATCAGAGAGAGAGAGAGAAATATCGGAGAGAGAGAGAAATATCAGAGAGGGAGAGAAATATCAGAGAGAGAGAGAGAGAAATATCAGAGAGAGAGAGAAATATCAGAGAGAGAGAGAGAAATATCAGAGAGAGAGAAATATCAGAGAGAGAGAGAGAAATATCACAGAGAGAGAAATATCAGAGAGAGAGAAATATCAGAGAGAGAGAGAGAGAGAAATATCAGAGAGCGAGAAATATCAATAAGAGAGAGAGAAAGATCAGAGAGAGAGAAAGATCAGAGAGAGAGAAATATCAGAGAGAGAGAGAGGGAGAAATATCGGAGAGAGAGAAATATCAGAGAGAGAGAGAGAAATATCAGAGAGAGAGAGGGAAATATCAGAGAGAGAGAGAGAGAAATATCAGAGAGAGAGAGAAATATCAGAGAGAGATAGAGAAATATCAGAGAGAGAGATATCAGAGAGAGAGAGAGAAATATCAGAGAGAGAGAGAAATATCAGAGAGAGAGAGAGAAATATCAGAGAGAGAGAGAGAGAAATATCAGAGAGAGAAATATCAGAGAGAGAGAAATATCAGAGAGAGAGAAATATCAGAGAGAGAGAGAAATATCAGAGAGAGAGAGAGAAATATCAGAGAGAGAAATATCAGAGAGAGAGAGAAATATCAGAGTGAGAGAGAGAAATATCAGAGAGAGAGAGAAATATCAGAGAGAGAGAGAGAAATATCAAAGAGAGAAAGAGAGAAATATCAGAGAGGGAGAGAAATATCAGAGAGAGAGAGAGAGAAATATCAGAGAGAGAGAGAAATATCAGAGAGAGAGAGAGAAATATCAGAGAGAGAGAAATATCAGAGAGAGGGAGAGAAATATCACAGAGAGAGAAATATCAGAGAGAGAGAAATATCAGAGAGAGAGAGAGAGAGAGAGAAATATCAGAGAGCGAGAAATATCAATAAGAGAGAGAGAAAGATCAGAGAGAGAGAAAGATCAGAGAGAGAGAAATATCAGAGAGAGAGAGAGGGAGAAATATCGGAGAGAGAGAAATATCAGAGAGAGAGAGAGAAATATCAGAGAGAGAGAGGGAGAAATATCAGAGAGAGAGAGAGAAATATCAGAGAGAGAGAGAAATATCAGAGAGAGATAGAGAAATATCAGAGAGAGAGAAATATCAGAGAGAGAGAGAGAAATATCAGAGAGAGAGAGAGAGAAATATCAGAGAGAGAGAGAGAGAGAAATATCAGAGAGAGAAATATCAGAGAGAGAGAAATATCAGAGAGAGAGAAATATCAGAGAGAGAGAGAAATATCAGAGACAGAGAGAGAAATATCAGAGAGAGAAATATCAGAGAGAGAGAGAGAAATATCAGAGTGAGAGAGAGAAATATCAGAGAGAGAGAAATATCAGAGAGAGAGAGAGAAATATCAAAGAGAGAAAGAGAGAAATATCAGAGAGGGAGAGAAATATCAGAGAGAGAGAGAGAGAAATATCAGAGAGAGAGAAATATCAAAGAGAGAGAGAAATATCAGAGAGGGAGAGAAATATCAGAGAGAGAGAGAGAGAGAAATATCAGAGAGAGAGAAATATCAGAGAGAGAGAGAAATATCAGAGAGAGAGAGAAATATCAGAGAGAGAGAAATATCAGACAGAGAGGGAAATATCAGAGAGAGAGAGAAATATCAGAGAGAGAGAGAGAGAAATATCAGAGAGAGAGAGAGAAATATCAAAGAGAGAGAGAGAAAGATCAGAGAGAGAGAGAGAGAATTATCAGAGAGAGAGAAATGTCAGAGAGAGAGAAATGTCAGAGAGAGAGGGAGAAATATCGGAGAGAGAGAAATATCAGAGGGAGAGGGAGAGAAATATCAGAGAGAGAGAGAGAGAAATATCTGAGAGAGAGAGAGAAATATCAAAGAGAGAGAGAGAAAGATCAGAGAGAGAGAGAGAGAGAAATATCAGAGAGAGAGAGAGAGAGAAATGTCAGAGAGAGAGAAATGTCAGAGAGAGAGAAATGTCAGAGAGAGAGTGGAGGGAGAAATATCAGAGAGAGAGAAATATCAGAGAGAGAGAGAGAAATATCAGAGAGAGAGAGAGAAATATCAGAGAGGGAGAGAAATATCAGAGAGAGAGAGAGAAATATCAGAGAGAGAGAGAGAAAGATCAGAGAGAGATAGAGAGAGAAATATCAGCGAGAGAGAGAAATATCAGAGAGAGAGAGAAATATCAGAGAGAGAGAAAGAGAAATATCAGAGAGAGAGAGAAATATCAGAGAGAGAGAGAGAAATATCAAAGAGAGAAAGAGAGAAATATCAGAGAGGGAGAGAAATATCAGAGAGAGAGAGAGAGAAATATCAGAGAGAGAGAGAGAAATATCAAAGAGAGAGAGAGAGAAATATCAGAGAGGGAGAGAAATATCAGAGAGAGAGAGAGAGAAATATCAGAGAGAGAGAAATATCAGAGAGAGAGAGAGAGAAATATCAGAGAGAGAGAAATATCAGAGAGAGAGAGAAATATCAGAGAGAGAGAGAAATATCAGAGAGAGAGAGAAATATCAGAGAGAGAGAGAGAGAAATATCAGAGAGAGAGAGAGAAATATCAAAGAGAGAGAGAGAAAGATCAGAGAGAGAGAGAGAGAAATATCAGAGAGAGAGAAATGTCAGAGAGAGAGAAATGTCAGAGAGAGAGAGGGAGAAATATCGGAGAGAGAGAAATATCAGAGGGAGAGGGAGAGAAATATCAGAGAGAGAGAGAGAGAAATATCTGAGAGAGAGAGAGAAATATCAAAGAGAGAGAGAGAAAGATCAGAGAGAGAGAGAGAGAGAGAAATATCAGAGAGAGAGAAATGTCAGAGAGAGAGAAATGTCAGAGAGAGAGTGGAGGGAGAAATATCGGAGAGAGAGAAATATCAGAGAGAGAGAGAGAAATATCAGAGAGAGAGTGATGCACCTCAATGAGCACCCGGAAACAAGGCTTTAGAACTGAAGGCTTTAATACATTAACAATGAAACTACTAACACAAATTCACCCGTTCAGACTGAAGGGGTCCTGCCGGAGCAGGGGGTCTTATACCCTGCCACCGGAGGCGGGACCCCACTGGAGTGTGCCATGATAACACCCAGGACAGGTAAACACCCTATCCCAACAACATAGTACAACCCCCATAACAACAACACCCTAGCCCAACAGTAATACAATAACAACCCCAGTGGTGAACCAACGATGGTTCACCACATTCACCCCTCCTTTAGGAACCAAAGGTGGCGGGGTGGATGAAAACAGACAATGACAAAAAAAATAACAGGATTCACAAGTCCAGACGGTCTGGAGGACCACACCGACGCTGCGATCTTCTCAACACCGGTTGCGAAACCGGAGCAGGTGCTTGCGGTGGCTCTCTCAAAACAACATCTGGCTGTCCCCTCAAAGACTCCCGGGCCGGCCGGCCCTGATGAGGCGATGGTGTAGGGGATCCTGGAACGTTTGGTGGTGGTGGTGGTGGTGGTGGTGATGATGGTGGCGCCGATCTCCGAGTCTCAGGCAAGCTGTACATGGGAGTAAAAGTGTTATGCACTGGTCCCGGTGCTGACCGCGCCACGTCTGGGGAAGTAATGAGGAGTAGTGGATCTGTGACTGGGGGAATAGGAGCGACAGGAGTTGCTACGTCCCCTGCGGGCGCCAGGTCTCTAATGGAGACAGTGTCCTCTCGCCCGTCAGGATATGCCACATAGGCATACTGAGGGTTGGCGTGGAGGAGTTGGACCGGTTCGACCAAGGGGTCGGACTTGCGAGCCCTCACATGGCGCCGCAGAAGGACGGGTCCTGGGTACGTCAACCAGGCTGGCAATGAGGTCTCCGAGGACGACTTCCGAGGGAATGAGAACATCCTCTCGTGGGGAGTAGCATTGGTTGCCGTACACAGGAGGGAGCGGATAGAATGGAGCGCAGTTGGAAGGACCTCCTGCCACCGGGAGACTGGAAGGCCCTTGGATTTCAGTGCCAGTAGGACAGCCTTCCAGACTGTAGCATTCTCCCTTTCCACCTGTCCGTTACCCCTAGGGTTGTAGCTCGTGGTTCTACTAGAGGCAATCCCGAATGAGAGCAGGAATTGCCTCAAGTCGTTGCTCATGAACGACGAGCCCCTGTCGCTATGAATATAGCAGGGGTACCCGAACAGGGTAAAAAGCTCACTGAATGCCTTGATGACGGTGGCAGTCGACGTGTCCGCACAGGGGAAAACAAACGGAAACCGGGAAAATTCGTCTATTATGTTAAGAAAATAGACATTCCGATCCGTTGAGGGAAGGGGGCCCTTAAAATCTACACTCAGCCTCTCAAAAGGGCGAGTGGCCTTGACCAAATGTGCCCGGTCTGGTCGATAAAAGTGTGGTTTGCATTCTGCGCAAATCCGACAACTTCTAGTAACTGACCTGACCTCCTCCACCGAGTAGGGTAGGTTGCGGGCTTTTATGAAGTGGTAGAGTCTGGTGACTCCAGGATGACACAGATCATTGTGGAGAGCCTTCAAGCGGTCCTCCTGCATGATGGCGCATGTTCCGCGCGAGAGGGCATCCGAGGGCTCATTGAGCTTCCCTGGACGATACATAATATCGTAATTATAGGTGGAGAGCTCAATTCTCCACCGCAAGATCTTATCGTTCTTGATCTTGCCCCTCTGCGTGTTACTGAACATAAACGCCACGGATCGTTGATCCGTGATCAGGGTGAACCGCTTACCTGCCAGGTAATGGCGCCAGTGTCTGACTGCCTCCACAATGGCCTGAGCCTCCTTTTCCACCGCTGAGTGCCGAATCTCTGGGCCTTGAAGGGTGCGGGAAAAAAACGCGACGGGCCTGCCTGCCTGGTTTAGTGTGGCGGCTAGGGCGAAGTCCGATGCATCACTCTCCACCTGGAAAGGGATGGATTCATCCACCGCGTGCATCGTGGCTTTCGAGATGTCGCTTTTCAAAACCTTGAAGGCCAATTGGGCCTCCGGCGTAAGTGGGAAGGTCGTGGACTTAATGAGCGGACGAGCTTTGTCCGCGTAGTTGGGGACCCACTGTGCATAATACGAAAAGAACCCGAGGCATCTCCTCAGTGCTTTCGTGCTAGCGGGCAAGGGAAGTTCAGTGAGTGGACGCATACGGTCTGGATCAGGGCCAATGACCCCGTTTTCCACCACGTATCCGAGGATGGCTAACCTATGCGTACGGAATACGCACTTCTCCCTGTTATAGGTCAGATTCAGGCGAGATGCAGTGCGTAGAAAGTGTTGGAGATTCGTGTCGTGGTCCTGCTGGTCATGGCCGCAGATGGTGACGTTATCCAGGTACGGGAAGGTAGCCCGCAACCCGTTCTGGTCCACCATTCGGTCCATAGCACGCTGGAAGACCGAGACCCCATTGGTGACACCAAATGGAACCCTGAGGAATTGGTATAGACGACCATCCGCCTCAAAAGCCGTATATTGTCGGTCCTCTGGGCGGATGGGGAGTTGATGGTAGGCGGACTTAAGGTCTATGGTAGAAAACACTCGGTACTGCGCAATCTGATTGACCATATCAGAAATGCGCGGGAGAGGATACGCATCCAGCTGCGTGTATCTATTAATGGTCTGACTATAGTCGATGACCATCCGAGGTTTGTTCCCGCTTTTGACTACCACGACCTGCGCTCTCCACGGACTAGCACTGGCCTGTATGATCCCTTCCTTGAGGAGCCGCTGAACCTCAGATCTAATAAAGATCCGGTCCTCAGCGCTGTAACGCCTACTTTTAGTAGCGATGGGCTTGCAGCCAGGTACCAGATTTTTAAAAAGGGATGGTGTCGTGATCTTCAGGGTGGATAGATTGCACGCGGGGCGCTTTGGGCAATTTGGAGGCTGCGGCTGGTTCCCTACTGCCAGTGAAGGGAGTGGCCCACCGTACTGTAGGATCACACTCCTCATGTGGGCCATAAAGTTTAGTCCGAGGAGAATTGGCGCGCAAAGGTGAGGTAGCACAAGGAGCCTGTATTGCTCGTAGACTGTGCCCTGTACCTCAAGAGTTACCATACATTGTCCTTGGATCGGTACAGACCGGGACTGTGATGCCATGGAAATTGTCTGTTTGGCAGGGAGAACCCGGAGTCCACACCTTTTAGCAGTTTCAGGGTGTATGAAACTTTCGGTGCTCCCACTGTCAAACAGACAATTCACAGTTCTGCCACTAACCTTTACCTCCATCATGGAATGTTCCAGTCTGTAATGCCTGGTCTGATCCAGAGAGATCGACGCCACCGTTGGCCCCTGGGTGTCACTGCATGCTGCCGATGTGGATGCTGAGGACCCCTGCTGGTCGCTGCTGCATGCTGCCGATGTGGATGCTGAGGACCCCTGCTGGTCGCTCCTAGTTGTCGTGGACCATGATGGCCGCCCCCATGAATCGCATGTGGCCGAGGGCTCCAAGCGCAGCGACTCCTGGTGGTCTTCCTCCTCCTCTGTCTGCCACGATGGCGCCGTCCTGAGATCGCACGTGGTCGGACCTCGTGGGTACTGCAGCGCCGAAAGAGATGGTCTCCGTTCTGGAGGGTTACAAGCTGCACTGCCGTTTTTAGGTTTTGACCTGCAGACTTTGCCGTAGTGGCCTTTTTTACCGCACTGGCTGCAGATTGCCGTTCTTGCCGGACACTGTTGCCGTGGATGCTTGGCCCCACCGCAAAAATAGCATCGCTGGCCACCTGGAGCTGCCGCCGTCGTCGAATCGATCTGGGAGCGCGGGTTCGCGGGGCGAGGAGGGAGCAGAGCTTGCTCCAACCACGTTGACTGCACGTGGTCCTCGGGGTACAGCGCCAAGCTCTTCGACGCCGCCTCCAACCTCACGGCCATCCCCATTGCCTGGGTCAAGTTGAGTTTCCCCTATTCTAATTATTTAAGTCTGATGTACGAGGACCCTACCCCTGCTACGAACGCGTCTCGGGCGAGGTCTTGCATGTACTGCTCGGCGGAGACATCCTTACAGTCACAACCCCTGGCAAGCTGCAGGAGTTCATTGGCGTAGTCTTCTATGGTCTCGCCCGACTGCCGACGTCGTGTAGCGAGGAGATAACGAGCGTGAATCTCGTTGGGTGGCGTAATGTACCTATTCTTTAGGAGCTCGACGGCACCCTGGTAAGTGGAAGCTGCACGAATGGCTAGGTAAATCGTGTCGCTTACCCTTGCGTGGAGGACCTGGAGTCTATCACTGTCTGTAGTGATAGCTACCGAGGCTGCCAGGTAGTCCTCGAAGCACTTCCACCAATGTTCGAACGTGTTAGCTGCACCGACTGCACGTGGGTCCAGTGTCAGACGATCCGGTTTTAGGATCTGTTCCATATTCTCAGTTAATGTATTAAATTGATGCACCTCAATGAGCACCCGGAAACAAGGCTTTAGAACTGAAGGCTTTAATACATTAACAATGAAACTACTAACACAAATTCACCCGTTCAGACTGAAGGGGTCCTGCCGGAGCAGGGGGTCTTATACTCTGCCACCGGAGGCGGGACCCCACTGGAGTGTGCCATGATAACACTTAGGACAGGTAAACACCCTAACCCAACAACATAGTACAACCCCCATAACAACAACACCCTAGCCCAACAGTAACACAATAACAACCCCAGTGGTGAACCAACAATGGTTCACCACACTCTCCCTGATATTTCTCTCTCTCTCTCTGATATTTCTCTCTCTCTCTCTCTGATATTTCTCTCTCTCTGATATTTCTCTCTCTCTGATATTTCTCTCTCTCTCTCTGATATTTCTCTCTCTCTCTCTGATGTTTCTCTCTCTGATATTTCGCTCCTTCTCTCTGATATTTCTCTCTCTCTGATATTTCTCTCTCTCTCTTTGATATCTCTCTCTCACTCTGATATTTCTCTCTCTCTCTGATATTTCTCATCACTCTGTGATATTTCTCTCTCTTTGATATCTCTCTCTCTCTCTCTCTGATATTTCCCCCTCTCTCTCTCTGATATTTCTCTCTCTCTGATATTTCTCTCTCTGATATTTCTCTCTCTCAATCTGATATTTCTCTCTCTCTCTCTGATATTTCTCTCTCTGATATTTCTCTCTCTCTCTGATATTTCTCTCTCTCTGATATTTCTCTCTCTGATATTTCTCTCTCTCTCACTCTCTCTGATATTTCTCTCTCTCTCTCTCTCTGATATTTCGCTCTCTCTCTCTGATATTTCTCTCTCTCTCTCTGATATTTCTCTCTCTCTGATATTTCTCTATCTCTCTCTGATATTTCTCTCTCTCTCTGATATTTCTCTCTCTCTGATATTTCTCTCTCTCTCTCTCTCTGATATTTCTCTCTCTCTCTCTGATATTTCTCTCTCTCCGATATTTCTCCCTCTCTCTCTGATATTTCTCTCTCTCTGATATTTCTCTCTCTCTCTCTCTGATCTTTCTCTCTCTCTCTTTGATATTTCTCGCTCTCTGATATTTCTCTCTCTCTCTCTCTCTGATATTTCTCTCTCTCTCTCTCTGATATTTCTCTCTCTCTCTCTGTGATATTTCTCTCTCTCTCTCTCTGATATTTCTCTCTCTCTGATATTTCTCTCTCTGTGATATTTCTCTCTCTCTCTCTGATATTTCTCTCTCTCTGATATTTCTCTCTCTCTCTCTGATATTTCTCTCTCTCTCATATTTCTCTCTCTCTCTCTCTGATATTCCTCTCCCTCTCTGATATTTCTCTCTCTCTCTGATATTTCTCTCTCTCTCTCTGATATTTCTCTCTCTCTCTGATATTTCTCTTTCTCTCTGATATTTCTCTCTCTCTCTGATATTTCTCTCTCTCTGATATTTCTCTCTCTCTCTGATATTTCTCTCTCTCTCTCTGATATTTCTCTCTCTCTCAGACATTTCTCTCTCTCTGATATTTCTCTCTCTCTCTCTGATATTTCTCTCTCTCTGATATTTCTCTCTCTCTCTGATATTTCACTCTCTCTCTGATATTTCTCTCTCTCCCTGATATTTCTCTCTCTCTCTCTCTGATATTTCTCTCTCTCTCTGATATTTCTCTCTCTCTCTCTGATATTTCTCTCCCTCTCTGATATTTCTCTCTCTCTCTCTGATATTTCACTCTCTCTCTGATATTTCTCTCTCTCTCTGATATTTCTCTCTCTCTCTCTCTGATGTTTCTCTCTCTCTCTGATGTTTCTCTCTCTCTCTGATATTTCTCTCTCTCTCTCTGATATTTCTCTCTCTCTCTGATATTTCTCTCTCTCTCTCTGATATTTCTCTCTCTGATATTTCTCTCTCTCTCTCTGATATTTCTCTCTCTCTCTCTGATATTTCTCTCTCTCTCTCTCTGATATTTCTCTCCCTCTCTCTCTCTGATATTTCTCTCCCTCCCTCTCTCTGATATTTATCTCTCTCTCTCTCTCTGATATTTCTCTCTCTCTCTCTCTGAGTTCTCTCTCTCTCTCTCTGATATTTCTCTCCCTCTCTCTGATATTTCTCTCCCTCTCTGATATTTCTCTCTTCCTGATATTTCTCTCTCTCTCTGATATTTCTCTCTGATATTTCTCTCTCTCTCTCTCTCTGATATTTCTCTCTCTCTCTCTGATATTTCTCTCTCTCTCTCTGATATTTCTCTCTCTCTCTCTCTCTGATATTTCTCTCTCTCTGATATTTCTCTCTCTCTGATATTTCTCTCTCTCTCTCTGATATTTCACTCTCTCTCTGAAATTTCTCTCTCTCTCTCTGATATTTCTCTCTCTCTCTCTCTGATATTTCCCTCTCTCTCTCTGATATTTCTCTCCCTCTCTCTGATATTTCTCTCTCTCTCTGATATTTCTCTCTCTCTCATATTTCTCTCTCTCTGATATTTCTCTCTCTCTCTGATATCTCTCTCTCCCTGATATTTCTCTCTCTCTCTCTGATATTTCTCTCTCTCTCTCTGATATTTCTCTCTCTCTGATATTTCTCTCTCTCTGATATTTCTCTCTCTCTCTCTGATATTTCTCTCTCTCTCTCTGATGTTTCTCTCTCTGATATTTCGCTCCTTCTCTCTGATATTTCTCTCGCTCTGATATTTCTCTCTCTCTCTCTGATATTTCTCTCTCTCTCTCTCTGATATTTCTCTCTCTCTGATATTTCTCTCTCTCTGATATTTCTCTCTCTCTGATATTTCTCTCTCTCTCTCTGATGTTTCTCTCTCTGATATTTCGCTCCTTCTCTCTGATATTTCTCTCTCTCTGATATTTCTCTCTCTCTCTTTGATATCTCTCTCTCTCTCTGATATTTCTCTCTCTCTCTCTCTGATATGTCTCTCTCTCTGTGATCTTTCTCTCTCTTTGATATCTCTCTCTCTCTCTGATATTTCCCTCTCTCTCTCTCTGATATTTCTCTCTCTCTGATATTTCTCTCTCTCTCTCTCTGATATTTCTCTCTCTCTCTGATATTTCTCTCTCTTTGATATTTCTCTCTCTCTCTGATATTTCTCTCTCTCTGATATTTCTCTCTCTCTCTGATATTTCTCTCTCTTTGATATCTCTCTCTCTCTCTCTGATATTTCCCTCTCTCTCTCTCTCTGATATTTCTCTCTCTCTGATATTTCTCTCTCTCTCTGATATTTCTCTCTCTCTGATATTTCTCTCTCTCTCTGATATTTCTCTCTCTTTGATATTTCTCTCTCTCTCTGATATTTCTCTCTCTCTCTGATATTTCTCTCTCTCTGTGATATTTCTCTCTCTTTGATATCTCTCTCTCTCTCTGATATTTCCCTCTCTCTCTCTCTGATATTTCTCTCTCTCTCTCTGATATTTCTCTCTCTCTCTGATATTTCTTTCTCTTTGATATTTCTCTCTCTCTCTGATATTTCTCTCTCTCTGAT
The DNA here is from genome assembly GCF_964213995.1 of Mustelus asterias. Lineage (NCBI taxonomy): Eukaryota > Metazoa > Chordata > Chondrichthyes > Carcharhiniformes > Triakidae > Mustelus > Mustelus asterias. Next base: position 73,612,180 of record NC_135803.1, on the reverse strand, counting down.
ATTTCTCTCTCTCTCTGATATTTCTCTCTCTTTGATCTCTCTCTCTCTCTCTGATATTTCCCTCTCTCTCTCTCTGATATTTCTCTCTCTCTGATATTTCTCTCTCTCTCTCTGATATTTCTCTCTCTCTGATATTTCTCTCTCTCTCTCTGATATTTCCCTCTCTCTCTCTCTGATATTTCTCTCTCTTTGATATTTCTCTCTCTCTCTGATATTTCTCTCTCTCTCTCTGATATTTCTCTCTCTCTCTCTCTGATATTCCTCTCTCTCCCTCTCTGATATTTCTCTCTCTCTCTCTCTGATATTTCTCTCTCTCTCTCTCTGATATTTCTCTCTCTCTCTGATTTCTCTCTCTCTCTCTCTGATATTTCTCTCCCTCTCTCTGATATTTCTCTCCCTCTCTGATGTTTCTCTCTCTCTCTCTCTGATATTTCTCTCCCACTATCTGATATTTCTCTCCCTCTCTGATATTTCTCCCTCTCTCTCTCTGATATTTCTCGCTCTCAGATATTTCTCTCTCTCTCTGATATTTTTCTCTCTCTCTGATATTTCTCTCTCTCTGATATTTCTCTCTCTCTGATATTTCTCTCTCTCTGATATTTCTCTCTCTCTCTCTGATATTTCACACTCTCTCTGATATTTCTCTCTCTCTCTCTGATATTTCTCTCACTCTCTCTGATATTTCACTCTCTCTCTGATATTTCTCTCTCTATTTCTGATATTTCTCTCTCTCTCTGATATTTCTCTCTCTCTTTCTGATATTTCTCTCCCGCTCTCTGATATTTCTCTCTCTCTCTCTGATATTTCTCTCTCTCTGATATTTCACACTCTCTCTGATATTTCTCTCTCTCTCTCTGATATTTCTCTCTCTCTCTCTGATATTTCTCTCTCTCTCTGATATTTCTCTCTCCCTGATATTTCTCTCTCTCTCTGATATTTCTCTCTCTCTCTCTGATATTTCTCTCTCTCTGATGTTTCACACTCTCTCTGATATTTCTCTCTCTCTCTCTGATATTTCTCTCTCTCTCTCTGATATTTCTCTCTCTCTCTGATATTTCTCTCTCCCTGATATTTCTCTCTCTACCTCTGATATTTCTCTCTCTCTCTCTGATATTTCACTCTCTCTCTCATATTTCTCTCTCTCTGATATTTCTCCCTCTGATATTTCTCTCTCTCTCTGATATTTCTCTCTCTCTCTGATATTTCTCTCTCTCTGATATTTCTCTCTCTCTCTGATATTTCTCTCTCTCTCTCTGATATTTCTCTCTCTCTCTGATATTTCTCTCTCTCTGATATTTCTCTCTCTCTCTCTGATATTTCTCTCTCTCTGATATTTCTCTCTCTCTCTGATATTTCACTCTCTCTCTGATATTTCTCTCTCTCTCTGATATTTCTCTCTCTCTGATATTTCTCTCTCTCTCTCTGATATTTCTCTGTCTCTCTCTGATATTTCTCTCTCTCTGATATGTCTCTATCTCTCTCTGATATTTCTCTCTCTCTCTGATATTTCTCTCTCTCTCTCTGATATTTCTCTCTCTCTCTCTCTGATATTTCTCTCTCTCTCTCTGATATTTCTGTCTCTCCGATATTTCTCGCTCTCTTTCTCTCTGAGCTTTCTCTCTCTCTTTTTGATATTTCTCGCTCTCTGATATTTCTCTCTCTCTCTCTCTCTCTGATATTTCTCTCTCTCTCTCTCTGATATTTCTCTCTCTCTCTCTCTGATATTTCTCTCTCTCTGATATTTCTCTCTCTGTGATATTTCTCTCTCTCTCTCTGATATTTCTCTCTCTCTAATATTTCTCTCTCTCTCTGATATTTCTCTCTCTCTCTCTGATATTTCTCTCACTCTCTGATATTTCTCTCTCTCTCTGATATTTCTCTCTCTCTCTCTCTCTGATATTTCCCTCTCTCTCTCTGATATTTCTCTCCCTCTCTCTGATATTTCTCTCTCTCTCTGATATTTCTCTCTCTCTCATATTTCTCTCTCTCTCTCTGATATTTCTCTCTCTCTCTGATATCTCTCTCTCCCTGATATTTCTCTCTCTCTCTCTGATATTTATCTCTCTCTCTCGCTGATATTTCTCTCCCTCTCTCTGATATTTCTCTCCCTCTGATATTTCTCTCTCTCTCTCTGATATTTCTCTCTCTCTCTCTCTGATATTTCTCTCTCTCTGTGATATTTCTCTCTCTTTGATATCTCTCTCTCTCTCTGATATTTCCCTCTCTCTCTCTCTGATATTTCTCTCTCTCTGATATTTCTCTCTCTCTCTCTCTGATATTTCTCTCTCTCTCTGATATTTCTCTCTCTTTGATATTTCACTCTCTCTCTGATATTTCTCTCTCTCTGATATTTCTCTCTCTCTGATATTTCTCTCTCTCTCTCTGATATTTCTCTCTCTCTGATATTTCTCTCTCTCTCTGATATTTCTCTCTCTCTCTGATATTTCACTCTCTCTCTGATATTTCTCTCTCTCTCTGATATTTCTCTCTCTCTGATATTTCTCTCTCTCTCTCTGATATTTCTCTCTCTCTCTCTGATATTTCTCTGTCTCTCTCTGATATTTCTCTCTCTCTGATATGTCTCTATCTCTCTCTGATATTTCTCTCTCTCTCTGATATTTCTCTCTCTCTCTCTGATATTTCTCTCTCTCTCTCTCTGATATTTCTCTCCCTCTCTCTGATATTTCTCTCTCTCCGATATTTCTCCCTCTCTTTCTCTCTGAGCTTTCTCTCTCTCTTTTTGATATTTCTCGCTCTCTGATATTTCTCTCTCTCTCTCTCTCTGATATTTCTCTCTCTCTCTCTCTGATATTTCTCTCTCTCTCTCTCTGATATTTCTCTCTCTCTGATATTTCTCTCTCTGTGATATTTCTCTCTCTCTCTCTGATATTTCTCTCTCTCCGATATTTCTCTCTCTCTCTCTGATATTTCTCTCACTCTCTGATATTTCTCTCTCTCTCTGATATTTCTCTCTCTCTCTCTCTCTGATATTTCCCTCTCTCTCTCTCTGATATTTCTCTCCCTCTCTCTGATATTTCTCTCTCTCTCTGATATTTCTCTCTCTCTCATATTTCTCTCTCTCTCTCTGATATTTCTCTCTCTCTCTGATATCTCTCTCTCCCTGATATTTCTCTCTCTCTCTCTGATATTTATCTCTCTCTCTCGCTGATATTTCTCTCCCTCTCTCTGATATTACTCTCACTCTGATATTTCTCTCTCTCTCTCTGATATTTCTCTCTCTCTCTCTCTGATATTTCTCTCTCTCTGTGATATTTCTCTCTCTTTGATATCTCTCTCTCTCTCTCTCTGATATTTCCCTCTCTCTCTCTCTGATATTTCTCTCTCTCTGATATTTCTCTCTCTCTCTCTCTGATATTTCTCTCTCTCTCTGATATTTCTCTCTCTTTGATATTTCTCTCTCTCTCTGATATTTCTCTCTCTTTGATATCTCTCTCTCTCTCTCTGATATTTCCCTCTCTCTCTCTCTCTGATATTTCTCTCTCTCTGATATTTCTCTCTCTCTCTGATATTTCTCTCTCTCTGATATTTCTCTCTCTCTCTGATATTTCTCTCTCTTTGATATTTCTCTCTCTCTCTGATATTTCTCTCTCTCTCTGATATTTCTCTCTCTCTGTGATATTTCTCTCTCTTTGATATCTCTCTCTCTCTCATATATTTCCCTCTCTCTCTCTCTGATATTTCTCTCTCTCTCTCTGATATTTCTCTCCCTCTCTGATATTTCTCTCTCTCTCTCTCTGATATTTCTCTCCCACTCTCTGATATTTCTCTCCCTCTCTGATATTTCTCTCTCTCTCTCTCTGATATTTCTCGCTCTCTGATATTTCTCTCTCTCTCTGATATTTTTCTCTCTCTCTGATATTTCTCTCTCTCTGATATTTCTCTGTCTCTGATATTTCTCTCTCTCTGATATTTCTCTCTCTCTGATATTTCTCTCTCTCTGATATTTCACACTCTCTCTGATATTTCTCTCTCTCTCTCTGATATTTCTCTCACTCTCTCTGATATTTCACTCTCTCTCTGATATTTCTCTCTCTATTTCTGATATTTCTCTCTCTCTCTGATATTTCTCTCTCTCTTTCTGATATTTCTCTCCCTCTCTCTGATATTTCTCTCTCTCTCTCTGATATTTCCCTCTCTCTCTCTGATATTTCTCTCCCTCTCTCTGATATTTCTCTCTCTCTCTGATATTTCTCTCTCTCTCATATTTCTCTCTCTCTCTCTGATATTTCTCTCTCTCTCTGATATCTCTCTCTCCCTGATATTTCTCTCTCTCTCTCTGATATTTATCTCTCTCTCTCGCTGATATTTCTCTCCCTCTCTCTGATATTACTCTCCCTCTGATATTTCTCTCTCTCTCTCTGATATTTCTCTCTCTCTCTCTCTGATATTTCTCTCTCTCTGTGATATTTCTCTCTCTTTGATATCTCTCTCTCTCTCTCTCTGATATTTCCCTCTCTCTCTCTCTGATATTTCTCTCTCTCTGATATTTCTCTCTCTCTCTCTCTGATATTTCTCTCTCTCTCTGATATTTCTCTCTCTTTGATATTTCTCTCTCTCTCTGATATTTCTCTCTCTTTGATATCTCTCTCTCTCTCTCTGATATTTCCCTCTCTCTCTCTCTCTGATATTTCTCTCTCTCTGATATTTCTCTCTCTCTCTGATATTTCTCTCTCTCTGATATTTCTCTCTCTCTCTGATATTTCTCTCTCTTTGATATTTCTCTCTCTCTCTGATATTTCTCTCTCTCTCTGATATTTCTCTCTCTCTGTGATATTTCTCTCTCTTTGATATCTCTCTCTCTCTCTCATATATTTCCCTCTCTCTCTCTCTGATATTTCTCTCTCTCTCTCTGATATTTCTCTCCCTCTCTGATATTTCTCTCTCTCTCTCTCTCTGATATTTCTCTCCCACTCTCTGATATTTCTCTCCCTCTCTGATATTTCTCTCTCTCTCTCTCTGATATTTCTCGCTCTCTGATATTTCTCTCTCTCTCTGATATTTTTCTCTCTCTCTGATATTTCTCTCTCTCTGATATTTCTCTGTCTCTGATATTTCTCTCTCTCTGATATTTCTCTCTCTCTGATATTTCTCTCTCTCTGATATTTCACACTCTCTCTGATATTTCTCTCTCTCTCTCTGATATTTCTCTCACTCTCTCTGATATTTCACTCTCTCTCTGATATTTCTCTCTCTATTTCGGATATTTCTCTCTCTCTCTGATATTTCTCTCTCTCTTTCTGATATTTCTCTCCCTCTCTCTCATATTTCTCTCTCTCTCTCTGATATTTCTCTCTCTCTGATATTTCACACTCTCTCTGATATTTCTCTCTCTCTCTCTGATATTTCTCTCTCTCTCTCTGATATTTCTCTCTCTCTCTGATATTTCTCTCTCCCTGATATTTCTCTCTCTCTCTGATATTTCTCTCTCTCTCTCTGATATTTCTCTCTCTGATATTTCTCTCTCTCTCTCTGATATTTCTCTCTCTCTCTCTGATATTTCTCTCTCTCTCTGATATTTCTCTCTCCCTGATATTTCTCTCTCTCCCTCTGATATTTCTCTCTCTGTCTCTGATATTTCACTCTCTCTCTCATATTTCTCTCTCTCTGATATTTCTCCCTCTGATATTTCTCTCTCTCTCTGATATTTCTCTCTCTCTCTGATATTTCTCTCTCTCTGATATTTCTCTCTCTCTCTGATATTTCTCGCTCTCTCTCTGATATTTCTCTCTCTCTCTGATATTTCTCTCTCTCTGATATTTCTCTCTCTCTCTCTGATATTTCTCTCTCTCTGATATTTCTCTCTCTCTGATATTTCTCTCTCTCTCTCTGATATTTCTCTGTCTCTCTCTGATATTTCTCTCTCTCTGATATGTCTCTATCTCTCTGATATTTCTCTCTCTCTCTGATATTTCTCTCTCTCTCTCTGATATTTCTCTCTCTCTCTCTCTGATATTTCTCTCTCTCTCTCTGATATTTCTCTCTCTCCGATATTTCTCCCTCTCTTTCTCTCTGATATTTCTCTCTCTCTGATACTTCTCTCTCTGATATTTCTCTCTCTCTCTCTCTGAGCTTTCTCTCTCTCTTTTTGATATTTCTCGCTCTCTCTCTCTCTCTCTGATATTTCTCTCTCTCTCTCTCTGATATTTCTCTCTCTCTCTCTCTGATATTTCTCTCTCTCTGATATTTCTCTCTCTGTGATATTTCTCTCTCTCTCTCTGATATTTCTCTCTCTCTGATATTTCTCTCTCTCTCTGATATTTCTCTCTCTCTCTCTGATATTTCTCTCACTCTCTGATATTTCTCTCTCTCTGATACTTCTCTCTCTCTGATATTTCTCTCTCTCTCTCTCTGATCTTTCTCTCTCTCTTTTTGATATTTCTCACTCTCTGATATTTCTCTCTCTCTCTCTCTCTCTGATATTTCTCTCTCTCTCTCTCTGATATTTCTCTCTCTCTGATATTTCTCTCTCTGTGATATTTCTCTCTCTCTCTCTGATATTTCTCTCTCTCTGATATTTCTCTCTCTCTCTGATATTTCTCTCTCTCTCTCTCTGATATTTCTCTCACTCTCTGATATTTCTCTCTCTCTCTGATATTTCTCTCTCTCTCTCTGATATTTCCCTCTCTCTCTCTGATATTTCTCTCCCTCTCTCTGATATTTCTCTCTCTCTCTGATATTTCTCTCTCTCATATTTCTCTCTCTCTCTCTGATATTTCTCTCTCTCTCTGATATCTCTCTCTCCCTGATATTTCTCTCTCTCTCTCTGATATTTATCTCTCTCTCTCGCTGATATTTCTCTCCCTCTCTCTGATATTACTCTCCCTCTGATATTTCTCTCTCTCTCTCTGATGTTTCTCTCTCTGATATCTCTCTCCCTCTCTGATATTTCTCTCTCTCTCTGATATTTCTCTCTCTCTCTCTGATATTTCTCTCTCTCTCTGATATTTCTCTCTCTCTGATATTTCTCACTCTCTCTGTGATATTTCTCTCTCTCTGATATTTCTCTCTCTCTCTGATATTTCTCTCTCTTTGATCTCTCTCTCTCTCTCTGATATTTCCCTCTCTCTCTCTCTGATATTTCTCTCTCCCTGATATTTCTCTCTCTCCCTCTGATATTTCTCTCTCTCTGATATTTCTCTCTCTCTCTCTGATATTTCCCTCTCTCTCTCTCTGATATTTCTCTCTCTTTGATATTTCTCTCTCTCTGATATTTCTCTCTCTCTCTCTGATATTTCTCTCACTCTCTCTGATATTTCACTCTCTCTCTGATATTTCTCTCTCTATTTCGGATATTTCTCTCTCTCTCTGATATTTCTCTCTCTCTTTCTGATATTTCTCTCCCTCTCTCTCATATTTCTCTCTCTCTCTCTGATATTTCTCTCTCTCTGATATTTCACACTCTCTCTGATATTTCTCTCTCTCTCTCTGATATTTCTCTCTCTCTCTCTGATATTTCTCTCTCTCTCTGATATTTCTCTCTCCCTGATATTTCTCTCTCTCTCTGATATTTCTCTCTCTCTCTCTGATATTTCTCTCTCTGATATTTCTCTCTCTCTCTCTGATATTTCTCTCTCTCTCTCTGATATTTCTCTCTCTCTCTGATATTTCTCTCTCCCTGATATTTCTCTCTCTCCCTCTGATATTTCTCTCTCTGTCTCTGATATTTCACTCTCTCTCTCATATTTCTCTCTCTCTGATATTTCTCCCTCTGATATTTCTCTCTCTCTCTGATATTTCTCTCTCTCTCTGATATTTCTCTCTCTCTGATATTTCTCTCTCTCTCTGATATTTCTCGCTCTCTCTCTGATATTTCTCTCTCTCTCTGATATTTCTCTCTCTCTGATATTTCTCTCTCTCTCTCTGATATTTCTCTCTCTCTGATATTTCTCTCTCTCTGATATTTCTCTCTCTCTCTCTGATATTTCTCTGTCTCTCTCTGATATTTCTCTCTCTCTGATATGTCTCTATCTCTCTGATATTTCTCTCTCTCTCTGATATTTCTCTCTCTCTCTCTGATATTTCTCTCTCTCTCTCTCTGATATTTCTCTCTCTCTCTCTGATATTTCTCTCTCTCCGATATTTCTCCCTCTCTTTCTCTCTGATATTTCTCTCTCTCTGATACTTCTCTCTCTGATATTTCTCTCTCTCTCTCTCTGAGCTTTCTCTCTCTCTCTGATATTTCTCTCTCTCTCTCTCTGATATTTCTCTCACTCTCTGATATTTCTCTCTCTCTCTGATATTTCTCTCTCTCTCTCTGATATTTCCCTCTCTCTCTCTGATATTTCTCTCCCTCTCTCTGATATTTCTCTCTCTCTCTGATATTTCTCTCTCTCATATTTCTCTCTCTCTCTCTGATATTTCTCTCTCTCTCTGATATCTCTCTCTCCCTGATATTTCTCTCTCTCTCTCTGATATTTATCTCTCTCTCTCGCTGATATTTCTCTCCCTCTCTCTGATATTACTCTCCCTCTGATATTTCTCTCTCTCTCTCTGATGTTTCTCTCTCTGATATCTCTCTCCCTCTCTGATATTTCTCTCTCTCTCTGATATTTCTCTCTCTCTCTCTGATATTTCTCTCTCTCTCTGATATTTCTCTCTCTCTGATATTTCTCACTCTCTCTGTGATATTTCTCTCTCTCTGATATTTCTCTCTCTCTCTGATATTTCTCTCTCTTTGATCTCTCTCTCTCTCTCTGATATTTCCCTCTCTCTCTCTCTGATATTTCTCTCTCTCTGATATTTCTCTCTCTCTCTCTGATATTTCTCTCTCTCTGATATTTCCCTCTCTCTCTCTCTGATATTTCTCTCTCTTTGATATTTCTCTCTCTCTGATATTTCTCTCTCTCTCTCTGATATTTCTCTCTCTCTCTCTCTGATATTCCTCTCTCTCTCTCTCTGATATTTCTCTCTCTCTCTCTCTGATATTTCTCTCTCTCTCTCTCTGATATTTCTCTCTCTCTCTGATTTCTCTCTCTCTCTCTCTGATATTTCTCTCCCTCTCTCTGATATTTCTCTCCCTCTCTGATATTTCTCTCTCTCTCTCTCTGATATTTCTCTCCCACTCTCTGATATTTCTCTCCCTCTCTGATATTTCTCTCTCTCTCTCTCTGATATTTCTCGCTCTCTGATATTTCTCTCTCTCTCTGATATTTTTCTCTCTCTCTGATATTGCTCTCTCTCTGATATTTCTCTCTCTCTGATATTTCTCTCTCTCTGATATTTCTCTCTCTCTGATATTTCACACTCTCTCTGATATTTCTCTCTCTCTCTCTGATATTTCTCTCACTCTCTCTGATATTTCACTCTATCTCTGATATTTCTCTCTCTATTTCTGATATTTCTCTCTCTCTCTGATATTTCTCTCTCTCTTTCTGATATTTCTCTCCCTCTCTCTGGTATTTCTCTCTCTCTCTCTGATATTTCTCTCTCTCTGATATTTCACACTCTCTCTGATATTTCTCTCCCTCTCTCTGATATTTCTCTCTCTCTCTCTGACATTTCTCTCTCTCTCTGATATTTCTCTCTCCCTGATATTTCTCTCTCTCTCTGATATTTCTCTCTCTCTCTCTGATATTTCTCTCTCACTGATATTTCACACTCTCTCTGATATTTCTCTCTCTCTCTCTGATATTTCTCTCTCTCTCTCTGATATTTCTCTCTCTCTCTGATATTTCTCTCTCCCTGATATTTCTCTCTCTCCCTCTGATATTTCACTCTCTCTCTCTGATATTTCACTCTCTCTCTCATATTTCTCTCTCTCTGATATTTCTCCCTCTGATATTTCTCTCTCTCTCTGATATTTCTCTCTCTCTCTGATATTTCTCTCTCTCTGATACTTCTCTCTCTCTCTGATATTTCTCTCTCTCTCTCTGATATTTCTCTCTCTCTCTGATATTTCTCTCTCTCTGATATTTCTCTCTCTCTCTCTGATATTTCTCTCTCTCTGATATTTCTCTCTCTCTCTGATATTTCACTCTCTCTCTGATATTTCTCTCTCTCTCTGATATTTCTCTCTCTCTGATATTTCTCTCTCTCTCTCTGATATTTCTCTGTCTCTCTCTGATATTTCTCTCTCTCTGATATGTCTCTATCTCTCTCTGATATTTCTCTCTCTCTCTGATATTTCTCTCTCTCTCTCTGATATTTCTCTCTCTCTCTCTCTGATATTTCTCTCTCTCTCTCTGATATTTCTCTCTCTCCGATATTTCTCCCTCTCTCTCTGATATTTCTCTCTCTCTGATAATTCTCTCTCTCTGATATTTCTCTCTCTCTCTCTCTGAGCTTTCTCTCTCTCTTTTTGATATTTCTCGCTCTCTGATATTTCTCTCTCTCTCTCTCTCTCTCTGATATTTCTCTCTCTCTCTCTCTCTGACATTTCTCTCTCTCTCTGATATTTCTCTCTCTCTGATATTTCTCTCTCTGTGATATTTCTCTCTCTCTCTCTGATATTTCTCTCTCTGATATTTCTCTCTCTCTCTGATATTTCTCTCTCTCTCTCTCTGATATTTCTCTCACTCTCTGATATTTCTCTCTCTCTCTGATATTTCTCTCTCTCTCTCTCTCTGATATTTCCCTCTCTCTCTCTGATATTTCTCTCCCTCTCTCTGATATTTCTCTCTCTCTCTGATATTTCTCTCTCTCTCATATTTCTCTCTCTCTCTCTGATATTTCTCTCTCTCTCTGATATCTCTCTCTCCCTGATATTTCTCTCTCTCTCTCTGATATTTATCTCTCTCTCTCGCTGATATTTCTCTCCCTCTCTCTGATATTACTCTCCCTCTGATATTTCTCTCTCTCTCTCTGATGTTTCTCTCTCTGATATCTCTCTCCCTCTCTGATATTTCTCTCTCTCTCTGATATTTCTCTCTCTCTCTCTGATATTTCTCTCTCTCTCTGATATTTCTCTCTCTCTGATATTTCTCACTCTCTCTCTGATATTTCTCTCTCTCTGATATTTCTCTCACTCTCTGATATTTCTCTCTCTTTGATCTCTCTCTCTCTCTCTCTCTGATATTTCCCTCTCTCTCTCTCTGATATTTCTCTCTCTCTGATATTTCTCTCTCTCTCTCTGATATTTCTCTCTCTCTCTCTGATATTTCCCTCTCTCTCTCTCTGATATTTCTCTCTCTTTGATTTTTCTCTCTCTCTGATATTTCTCTCTCTCTCTCTGATATTTCTCTCTCTCTCTCTCTGATATTCCTCTCTCTCTCTCTCTGATATTTCTCTCTCTCTCTCTCTGATATTTCTCTCTCTCTCTCTCTGATATTTCTCTCTCTCTCTGATTTCTCTCTCTCTCTCTCTGATATTTCTCTCCCTCTCTCTGATATTTCTCTCCCTCTCTGATATTTCTCTCTCTCTCTGATATTTCTCTCCCACTCTCTGATATTTCTCTCCCTCTCTGATATTTCTCTCTCTCTCTCTCTGATATTTCTCGCTCTCTGATATTTCTCTCTCTCTCTGATATTTTTCTCTCTCTCTGATATTTCTCTCTCTCTGATATTTCTCTCTCTCTGATATTTCTCTCTCTCTGATATTTCTCTCTCTCTGATATTTCACACTCTCTCTGATATTTCTCTCTCTCTCTCTGATATTTCTCTCACTCTCTCTGATATTTCACTCTCTCTCTGATATTTCTCTCTCTATTTCTGATATTTCTCTCTCTCTCTGATATTTCTCTCTCTCTTTCTGATATTTCTCTCCCTCTCTCTGGTATTTCTCTCTCTCTCTCTGATATTTCTCTCTCTCTGATATTTCACACTCTCTCTGATATTTCTCTCTCTCTCTCTGATATTTCTCTCTCTCTCTCTGATATTTCTCTCTCTCTCTGATATTTCTCTCTCCCTGATATTTCTCTCTCTCTCTGATATTTCTCTCTCTCTCTCTGATATTTCTCTCTCACTGATATTTCACACTCTCTCTGATATTTCTCTCTCTCTCTCTGATATTTCTCTCTCTCTCTCTGATATTTCTCTCTCTCTCTGATATTTCTCTCTCCCTGATATTTCTCTCTCTCCCTCTGATATTTCACTCTCTCTCTCTGATATTTCACTCTCTCTCTCATATTTCTCTCTCTCTGATATTTCTCCCTCTGATATTTCTCTCTCTCACTGATATTTCTCTCTCTCTCTGATATTTCTCTCTCTCTGATACTTCTCTCTCTCTCTGATATTTCTCTCTCTCTCTCTGATATTTCTCTCTCTCTCTGATATTTCTCTCTCTCTGATATTTCTCTCTCTCTCTCTGATATTTCTCTCTCTCTGATATTTCTCTCTCTCTCTGATATTTCACTCTCTCTCTGATATTTCTCTCTCTCTCTGATATTTCTCTCTCTCTGATATTTCTCTCTCTCTCTCTGATATTTCTCTGTCTCTCTCTGATATTTCTCTCTCTCTGATATGTCTCTATCTCTCTCTGATATTTCTCTCTCTCTCTGATATTTCTCTCTCTCTCTCTGATATTTCTCTCTCTCTCTCTCTGATATTTCTCTCTCTCTGATATTTCTCTCTCTCCGATATTTCTCCCTCTCTTTCTCTCTGATATTTCTCTCTCTCTGATACTTCTCTCTCTCTGATATTTCTCTCTCTCTCTCTCTGAGCTTTCTCTCTCTCTTTTTGATATTTCTCGCTCTCTGATATTTCTCTCTCTCTCTCTCTCTCTGATATTTCTCTCTCTCTCTCTCTGATATTTCTCTCTCTCTCTGATATTTCTCTCTCTCTGATATTTCTCTCTCTGTGATATTTCTCTCTCTCTCTCTGATATTTCTCTCTCTCTGATATTTCTCTCTCTCTCTGATATTTCTCTCTCTCTCTCTGATATTTCTCTCACTCTCTGATATTTCTCTCTCTCTCTGATATTTCTCTCTCTCTCTCTCTCTGATATTTCCCTCTCTCTCTCTGATATTTTTCTCCCTCTCTCTGATATTTCTCTCTCTCTCTGATATTTCTCTCTCTCTCATATTTCTCTCTCTCTCTCTGATATTTCTCTCTCTCTCTGATATCTCTCTCCCTGATATTTCTCTCTCTCTCTCTGATATTTATCTCTCTCTCTCGCTGATATTTCTCTCCCTCTCTCTGATATTACTCTCCCTCTGATATTTCTCTCTCTCTCTCTGATGTTTCTCTCTCTGATATCTCTCTCCCTCTCTGATATTTCTCTCTCTCTCTGATATTTCTCTCTCTCTCTCTGATATTTCTCTCTCTCTCTGATATTTCTCTCTCTCTGATATTTCTCACTCTCTCTCTGATATTTCTCTCTCTCTGATATTTCTCTCTCTCTCTCTGATATTTCTCTCTCTCTCTCTGATATTTCACTCTCGCTCTGATATTTCTCTCTCTCTGATATTTCTCTCTCTGATATTTCTCTCTCTCTCTCTCTGATGTTTCTCTCTCTCTCTCTGATATTTCTCTCTCTCTGATATTTCTCTCTCTCTCTGATATTTCTCTCTCTCTCTCTGATATTTCTCTCTCTCTCTGATATTTCTCTCTCTCTGATATTTCTCTCTCTCTCTCTGATATTTCTCTCTCTCTCTCTGATATTTCTCTCTCTCTCTGATATTTCTCTCTCTCTGATATTTCTCTCTCTCTCTCTGATATTTCTCTCTCTCTCTCTGATATTTCTCTCTCTCTGATATTTCTCTATCTCTCTCTGATATTTCTCTCTCTCTCTGATATTTCTCTCTCTCTCTGATATTTCACTCTCTCTCTGATATTTCTCTCGCTCTCTGATATTTCTCTCTCTCTGATATTTCTCTCTCTCTCTCTGATATTTCTCTCTCTCTCTCTGATATTTCTCTCTCTCTCTCTGATATTTCTCTCTCTCTGATATTTCTCTATCTCTCTCTGATATTTCTCTCTCTCTCTCTCTGATATTTCTCTCTCTCTCTCTGATATTTCTCTCTCTCCGATATTTCACCCTCTCTTTCTCTCTGATATTTCTCTCTCTCTGATACTTCTCTCTCTCTGATATTTCTCTCTCTCTCTCTCTGATCTTTCTCTCTCTCTTTTTGATATTTCTCACTCTCTGATATTTCTCTCTCTCTCTCTCTCTCTGATATTTCTCTCTCTCTCTCTCTGATATTTCTCTCTCTCTGATATTTCTCTCTCTGTGATATTTCTCTCTCTCTCTCTGATATTTCTCTCTCTCTGATATTTCTCTCTCTCTCTGATATTTCTCTCTCTCTCTCTCTGATATTTCTCTCACTCTCTGATATTTCTCTCTCTCTCTGATATTTCTCTCTCTCTCTCTCTCTCTCTGATATTTATCTCTCTCTCTCTCGCTGATATTTCTCTCCCTCTCTCTGATATTACTCTCCCTCTGATATTTCTCTCTCTCTCTCTGATGTTTCTCTCTCTGATATCTCTCTCCCTCTCTGATATTTCTCTCTCTCTCTGATATTTCTCTCTCTCTCTCTGATATTTCTCTCTCCCTGATATTTCTCTCTCTCCCTCTGATATTTCACTCTCTCTCTCTGATGTTTCTCTCTCTGATATCTCTCTCCCTCTCTGATATTTCTCTCTCTCTCTGATATTTCTCTCTCTCTCTGATATTTCTCTCTCTCTGATACTTCTCTCTCTCTCTGATATTTCTCTCTCTCTCTCTGATATTTCTCTCTCTCTCTGATATTTCTCTCTCTCTGATATTTCTCTCTCTCTCTCTGATATTTCTCTCTCTCTGATATTTCTCTCTCTCTCTGATATTTCACTCTCTCTCTGATATTTCTCTCTCTCTCTGATATTTCTCTCTCTCTGATATTTCTCTCTCTCTCTCTGATATTTCTCTGTCTCTCTCTGATATTTCTCTCTCTCTGATATGTCTCTATCTCTCTCTGATATTTCTCTCTCTCTCTGATATTTCTCTCTCTCTCTCTGATATTTCTCTCTCTCTCTCTCTGATATTTCTCTCTCTCTCTCTGATATTTCTCTCTCTCCGATATTTCTCCCTCTCTTTCTCTCTGATATTTCTCTCTCTCTGATACTTCTCTCTCTCTGATATTTCTCTCTCTCTCTCTCTCTGAGCTTTCTCTCTCTCTTTTTGATATTTCTCGCTCTCTGATATTTCTCTCTCTCTCTCTCTCTCTCTGATATTTCTCTCTCTCTCTCTCTGATATTTCTCTCTCTCTCTGATATTTCTCTCTCTCTGATATTTCTCTCTCTGTGATATTTCTCTCTCTCTCTCTGATATTTCTCTCTCTCTGATATTTCTCTCTCTCTCTGATATTTCTCTCTCTCTCTCTGATATTTCTCTCACTCTCTGATATTTCTCTCTCTCTCTGATATTTCTCTCTCTCTCTCTCTCTGATATTTCCCTCTCTCTCTCTGATATTTTTCTCCCTCTCTCTGATATTTCTCTCTCTCTCTGATATTTCTCTCTCTCTCATATTTCTCTCTCTCTCTCTGATATTTCTCTCTCTCTCTGATATCTCTCTCCCTGATATTTCTCTCTCTCTCTCTGATATTTATCTCTCTCTCTCGCTGATATTTCTCTCCCTCTCTCTGATATTACTCTCCCTCTGATATTTCTCTCTCTCTCTCTGATGTTTCTCTCTCTGATATCTCTCTCCCTCTCTGATATTTCTCTCTCTCTCTGATATTTCTCTCTCTCTCTCTGATATTTCTCTCTCTCTCTGATATTTCTCTCTCTCTGATATTTCTCACTCTCTCTCTGATATTTCTCTCTCTCTGATATTTCTCTCTCTCTCTCTGATATTTCTCTCTCTCTCTCTGATATTTCACTCTCTCTCTGATATTTCTCTCTCTCTGATATTTCTCTCTCTGATATTTCTCTCTCTCTCTCTCTGATGTTTCTCTCTCTCTCTGATATTTCTCTCTCTCTGATATTTCTCTCTCTCTCTGATATTTCTCTCTCTCTCTCTGATATTTCTCTCTCTCTCTGATATTTCTCTCTCTCTGATATTTCTCTCTCTCTCTCTGATATTTCTCTCTCTCTCTCTGATATTTCTCTCTTTCTCTGATATTTCTCTCTCTCTGATATTTCTCTCTCTCTCTCTGATATTTCTCTCTCTCTCTCTGATATTTCTCTCTCTCTGATATTTCTCTATCTCTCTCTGATATTTCTCTCTCTCTCTGATATTTCTCTCTCTCTCTGATATTTCACTCTCTCTCTGATATTTCTCTCTCTCTCTGATATTTCTCTCTCTCTGATATTTCTCTCTCTCTCTCTGATATTTCTCTCTCTCTCTCTGATATTTCTCTCTCTCTCTCTGATATTTCTCTCTCTCTGATATTTCTCTATCTCTCTCTGATATTTCTCTCTCTCTCTCTCTGATATTTCTCTCTCTCTCTCTGATATTTCTCTCTCTCCGATATTTCTCCCTCTCTTTCTCTCTGATATTTCTCTCTCTCTGATACTTCTCTCTCTCTCTGATATTTCTCTCTCTCTCTCTCTGATCTTTCTCTCTCTCTTTTTGATATTTCTCACTCTCTGATATTTCTCTCTCTCTCTCTCTCTCTGATATTTCTCTCTCTCTCTCTCTGATATTTCTCTCTCTCTGATATTTCTCTCTCTGTGATATTTCTCTCTCTCTCTCTGATATTTCTCTCTCTCTGATATTTCTCTCTCTCTCTGATATTTCTCTCTCTCTCTCTCTGATATTTCTCTCACTCTCTGATATTTCTCTCTCTCTCTGATATTTCTCTCTCTCTCTCTCTCTCTGATATTTATCTCTCTCTCTCGCTGATATTTCTCTCCCTCTCTCTGATATTACTCTCCCTCTGATATTTCTCTCTCTCTCTCTGATGTTTCTCTCTCTGATATCTCTCTCCCTCTCTGATATTTCTCTCTCTCTCTGATATTTCTCTCTCTCTCTCTGATATTTCTCTCTCTCTCTGATATTTCTCTCTCTCTGATATTTCTCACTCTCTCTCTGATATTTCTCTCTCTCTGATATTTCTCTCTCTCTCTCTGATATTTCACTCTCTCTCTGATATTTCTCTCTCTCTGATATTTCTCACTCTCTCTCTGATATTTCTCTCTCTCTGATATTTCTCTCTCTCTCTCTGATATTTCTCTCTCTCTCTCTGATATTTCACTCTCTCTCTGATATTTCTCTCTCTCTGATATTTCTCTCTCTGATATTTCTCTCTCTCTCTCTCTGATGTTTCTCTCTCTCTCTGATATTTCTCTCTCTCTGATATTTCTCTCTCTCTCTGATATTTCTCTCTCTCTCTCTGATATTTCTCTCTCTCTCTGATATTTCTCTCTCTCTGATATTTCTCTCTCTCTCTGATATTTCTCTCTCTCTCTCTCTGATATTTCTCTCACTCTCTGATATTTCTCTCTCTCTCTGATATTTCTCTCTCTCTCTCTCTCTCTCTCTGATATTTATCTCTCTCTCTCGCTGATATTTCTCTCCCTCTCTCTGATATTACTCTCCCTCTGATATTTCTCTCTCTCTCTCTGATGTTTCTCTCTCTGATATCTCTCTCCCTCTCTGATATTTCTCTCTCTCTCTGATATTTCTCTCTCTCTCTCTGATATTTCTCTCTCTCTCTGATATTTCTCTCTCTCTGATATTTCTCACTCTCTCTCTGATATTTCTCTCTCTCTGATATTTCTCTCTCTCTCTCTGATATTTCACTCTCTCTCTGATATTTCTCTCTCTCTGATATTTCTCACTCTCTCTCTGATATTTCTCTCTCTCTGATATTTCTCTCTCTCTCTCTGATATTTCTCTCTCTCTCTCTGATATTTCACTCTCTCTCTGATATTTCTCTCTCTCTGATATTTCTCTCTCTGATATTTCTCTCTCTCTCTCTCTGATCTTTCTCTCTCTCTCTGATATTTCTCTCTCTCTGATATTTCTCTCTCTCTCTGATATTTCTCTCTCTCTCTCTGATATTTCTCTCTCTCTGATATTTCTCTCTCTCTGATATTTCTCTCTCTCTCTCTGATATTTCTCTCTCTCTCTCTGATATTTCTCTCTCTCTCTGATATTTCTCTCTCTCTGATATTTCTCTCTCTCTCTCTGATATTTCTCTCTCTCTCTCTGATATTTCTCTCTCTCTGATATTTCTCTATCTCTCTCTGATATTTCTCTCTCTCTCTGATATTTCTCTCTCTCTCTGATATTTCACTCTCTCTCTGATATTTCTCTCTCTCTCTGATATTTCTCTCTCTCTGATATTTCTCTCTCTCTCTCTGATATTTCTCTCTCTCTCTCTGATATTTCTCTCTCTCTCTCTGATATTTCTCTCTCTCTGATATTTCTCTATCTCTCTCTGATATTTCTCTCTCTCTCTCTCTGATATTTCTCTCTCTCTCTCTGATATTTCTCTCTCTCCGATATTTCTCCCTCTCTTTCTCTCTGATATTTCTCTCTCTCTGATACTTCTCTCTCTCTGATATTTCTCTCTCTCTCTCTCTGATCTTTCTCTCTCTCTTTTTGATATTTCTCACTCTCTGATATTTCTCTCTCTCTCTCTCTCTCTGATATTTCTCTCTCTCTCTCTCTGATATTTCTCTCTCTCTGATATTTCTCTCTCTGTGATATTTCTCTCTCTCTCTCTGATATTTCTCTCTCTCTGATATTTCTCTCTCTCTCTGATATTTCTCTCTCTCTCTCTCTGATATTTCTCTCACTCTCTGATATTTCTCTCTCTCTCTGATATTTCTCTCTCTCTCTCTCTCTCTCTGATATTTCCCTCTCTCTCTCTGATATTTCTCTCCCTCTCTCTGATATTTCTCTCTCTCTCTGATATTTCTCTCTCTCTCATATTTCTCTCTCTCTCTCTGATATTTCTCTCTCTCTCTGATATCTCTCTCTCCCTGATATTTCTCTCTCTCTCTCTGATATTTATCTCTCTCTCTCGCTGATATTTCTCTCCCTCTCTCTGATATTACTCTCCCTCTGATATTTCTCTCTCTCTCTCTGATGTTTCTCTCTCTGATATCTCTCTCCCTCTCTGATATTTCTCTCTCTCTCTGATATTTCTCTCTCTCTCTCTGATATTTCTCTCTCTCTCTGATATTTCTCTCTCTCTGATATTTCTCACTCTCTCTCTGATATTTCTCTCTCTCTGATATTTCTCTCTCTCTCATATTTCTCTCTCTCGCTCTCTGATGTTTCTCTCTCTCTCTGATATTTCTCTCTCTCTCTGATATTTCTCTCTATCTCTCTGATATTTCTCTCTATCTCTGATATTTCTCTCTCTCTCTCTGATATTTCTCTCTCTCTCTCTGATATTTCTCTCTCTCTCTCTCTGATATTTCTCTCTCTCTCTGATATTTCTCTCTCTCTCTCTGATATTTCTCTCTCTGATATTTCTCTCTCTCTCTCTGATATTTCTCTCTCTCTCTGATATTTCTCTCCCTCTCTCTGATATTTCTCTCTCTCTCTGTCTGATATTTCTCTCCCTCTCTCTCTCTGATATTTCTCTCTCTCTCTCTCTGATATTTATCTCTCTCTCTCTCTCTGATATTTCTCTCTCTCTCTCTCTGATTTCTCTCTCTCTCTCTCTCTCTGATATTTCTCTCCCTCTCTCTGATATTTCTCTCCCTCTCTGATATTTCTCTCTTCCTGATATTTCTCTCTCTCTCTCTGATATTTCTCTCACTCTCTCTGATATTTCTCTCTCTCTCTCTCTGATATTTCTCTCTCTCTCTCTCTGATATTTCTCTCTCTCTCTCTGATATTTCTCTCTCTCTGATATTTCTCTCTCTCTTTCTCTCTGATATTTCTCTCTCTCTGATATTTCTCTCTATCTGATATTTCTCTCTCTCTCTCTGATATTTCACTCTCTCTCTGATATTTCTCTCTCTCTCTCTGATATTTCTCTCTCTCTCTGATATTTCTCTCTCTTTGATATCTCTCTCTCTCTGATATTTCTCTCTCTCTCTCTCTCTGATATTTCTCTCTCTCTGATATTTCTCTCTCTCTCTGATATCTCTCTCTCCCTGATATTTCTCTCTCTCTCTCTGATATTTATCTCTCTCTCTCTCTGATATTTCGCACTCTCTGATATTTCTCTCTCTGATATGTCTCTCTCTCTCTCTAATATTTCTCTCTCTCTCTGATATTTCTCTCTCTCTCTGATATTTCACTCTCTCTCTCTAATGTTTCTCTCTCTCTCCCTCTGATATTTCACTCTCTCTCTGATATTTCTCTCTCTCTCTGATATTTCTCTCTCTCTCTCTGATATTTCTCTCCCTCTCTCTGATATTTCTCTCTCTCTCTCTCTGATATTTCTCTCTCTCTCTCTGATATTTCTCTCTCTCTCTCTGATATTTCTCTCTCTCTCTCTGATATTTCTCTCTCTCTCTGAAATTTCTCTCTCCCTGATATTTCTCTCTCTCTCTCTCTGATATTTATCTCTCTCTCTCTCTCTGATATTTCTCTCCCTCTCTCTGATATTACTCTCCCTCTCTGATATTTCTCTCTCTCTCTCTGATATTTCTCTCTCTCTGATATTTCTCTCTCTCTCTCTCTAATATTTCTGTCTCTCTCTCTCTGATGTTTCTCTCTCTCTCTCTGATATTTCGCCCCCTCTGATATTTCTCTCTCTGATATGTCTCTCTCTCTCTCTAATATTTCTCTCTCTCTCTGATATTTCACTCTCTCTCTGAAATTTCTCTCTCTTTTTCGATAATTCTTCTCTGCCCTTCCCTGTCTCTAGTTCTTCTTTGTGTTGACCTCCATTTTCCCTGAATCGCTACCTTCTCTCTGGTTCCCTTTTCTATTTTCTTCTCCATTCTTCATCTGTCCCCTCTCTTTGTGACTTCCCGTCTCTGACTCTCTCCCATCTTCCTCTCTCTGTCTACTCTTTTTTCCCTCTTTTTTCTGTCTTTCTCCACTTATGTATGCACTCTATTACCTTCAGTCTCTCTCTTTTTTCTGCGTGCCTACTTTCCTCTCTTTCTCTTTCTGATTCCTCTCTGCCATGCTCCCCACAGTGTCTCCATCTCTCTCACAGACACCATAGTCGCTCTGTCTCAAATCCTGTTTTTGTCACTTTCTTTTCTCTCTCTTTTCTCTTTGTCTTGCCTCCTCAACATATATATTTTTTCACCTTCCTTTCTCTTTCTGAGTTCAGTTTCCCCCAGTTTCTGTTTCCTCATTCTCTTCATTTGTTTCCTTTTGCAACCTCCTCTCTGATCTCCTTCCTTTAATCTCCAATTCTTTATTTTCCTTTATGTCTTTCTCTCTGCCTCTGCCCTTCTGTCTCTTTGTCTCACTCTTTCCACATTCCCCCTCTCTAACATTGTTTCTCACCACCTCCTGTATTTCTTTTGCCTACATTGTGTGTGTCTCTCTCTGTTTCCAATTCTCTCTCTCTCCAATTCTCTCTCTGACTTCTTTCTTTTTCTTTCTGTTCCCTTTTCTCTCTTTCCCTTTGTTTTCAATCTCCTTTCTGTCTCTTTGCCTCCCCTCTGTGCTGCCCCAAAATTTAAGGAAGAGTTGGACAGATTTTTAATTGATAATGGGTTGAAAGGTCCTGGGGAAGAAGGCAGGAAAATGGGGATGAGGAGCATATTCGCCATGATCGAATGGCAGAGCAGACTCAATGGGCCAAATGGCCTAATTCTGCTCCTATATCTTTTGAACTTATGAACATTTTCCTTCTCCTTCTTCCTGTCTTCTCTTCCCCCTTTTTAAATTCTCTCTCTCTTTCTCTCCTCCATCCTCTCTCTCTGTCTCTCTCTGTCTCTTGTATTTCACTATTTTTTGATCATTTCTTTCTGCTTTTGTACCTCAGTTTTTCCTCCCTCCAGTGTTTTCTTTTCTCTCCCAGACCCAGCCACTTGTCCTTCAGTCTCTACACTCCTCCTTTATTCGGGTGTCCTCCCTGTTTTCTGTAGTTTGCTTCTTGTTGTTGCATTTTCCAATATGAAAGCGATTTTGAGTTTTATTTGGGGATGAGGCTCCAGTCTCTATCTGAACAGGCTGCTTTAAAACTGTTACTGTGGGTGAAAACATCCACAACATCCCTGACCTCAGGTAGTGACTCAGATCAGGAAGGAGTTTATCTGTCTCACCACTGACTGCAGCAGTTGTGGTTTTAAAATACCCACTCTGCCAGTTAGCAATGTTGGTGTCCTAGTGAGCGGACTTTCCTATATCAAGAAGCTTCCAATCAGTGGACATGAGAATGAACGCACCCACTCTTCTCACACCTTAAAGGGTTAATTGATATTTTTGTCATAAGCAGCAGCTTATATATATATTTGCTGTGTCGTAACTAGGTTTCACTCTCCAGTAAGTCACAGTGTAATGTGATGCTGTTCAAAACACAACTCTCAGGGTTTGCAGCAAGTAGTTCAAATGCAGAATAGAAAATAATTCTTGGGTAATTTTTTCCCTCCCGCTCCTCTGCCCTCTCTCTCCCACTCCCTTTCGCTTTTCTATCACCTCCAGACAATGCCTTTCCTTTCTCAGTCGTATGAGTCTCTCTTTTTCTTCACTCATTCACTCTATCAGTCTGTCATTTCATCTCTTCTCTCTATCTCTCTGTACTTTTCCTCCTGTTTGTCTGTGTCTTCCATCGCCCTCCTGTCTTTCGTCCGCACTATTCTTCTCCCCCATCTGATCCCCTCTCTGCCACTCTACCTCAGCTGCCTTTCCTTCTGATACAGCGTTGTCCCTTGCCGACGCACTGCTTGCCCCACTGTGAGTTGCAAAGAACCACAGCGGTCTGTACACTGACCTACCTGCTGTTGATGGCAGCCTTGGGACTGCTGTAAACTCAGAGAGCTGTGTCCCACTCCTAAACTCTCTGCTTCCAAGTCCACTTAACAGCGTTCAATCAGCAAGGCGATGAGGGGACTAAATCACACAGGAGGAGCACATTTCCAAGTGCTGCTCATGATCAAGGCTCCGTGAATCAATCTGGTCTGGGGGGTGGTCCTATATAACCAGCATAGTGACTGGGGACAGGGTATTGTTAGTCAACCAACAGAGGGAGCTGATTGTGTGCAAAATGAAAAGAATTCTCTATTTCCCCTCCCTGAAACTTGCTAAGATGAGCTCTATGATATTTTTTGTGAGTGATTCCTTTTGAAAGCCTTTGGAAAGGGTCACTGCTTTTCTGTGAGTCTGTGTGACTGATTCCTCAGAAGTTGTGATCCACAATGGGAGGTTTCAGCACAGATACGTTAGTGTGGGGACAGCAGTGGCAATGAGGAGGGAGGCTGGGCGCCATGGCAACAGGAGCAAGCCTTTCAATAATTTCCTGCGCTTCTGAGACGCATACCCATAAAACAGAGGAGTGTTTAGTGTGCAAGTAGCCAAGGATAATATACAGTCATTGTCTCAGCCTCCAGCCCCACTGGATGAATTGGTTTTGTGTCAGGGTGGGAGCCCTTTATTTCAGTTAACACATCGCCAGAGATAGCAACTGTTCTGAGCTTTGTACGTGTTGGTGAAAGTTAGGGAAGGGAGAGCTACAACATTCCTATCTCAGACCTGAATTGACTGTCCAGTGAAGAACAAGCCATTGATCTGAATTGACCCAGTCCGATACAAAGTAGATACAGATTAAACTCATCCAATACGGAATAAACCCGGTCCGATACAAAATAGACACGGAATAAACCTATCCGATAGAGTAGACGCAGAATAAACTGAGTCCAATACAGAGTAGGGCCAAGACATGAATTGACCTTGTCCAGCAAGGAGCAGCTCCTAGATTTTCATTGACCCTATCCAACAGCAAGCCAATCCATAGATACTAATTGACCCTGTCCAATAGAAACAGGTCCCAGGCACTAACTGAGAGAGTTCAGTAGGGGTGTGGCCATATACAGAATGAAGTAAGACCAAAATACTAATTGACCCTGTCCAATATGGAGTAAAGAAATAGGAGCAGGAATAGTCTATACGAACCTGCTTTCATTCAATAAGATGTTGGTTAATGTTCTATGTAAATCAACTCAACTTTCCTGCCTTATTCCCATATCCCTCGATTCCTTTTGTGCCAAAAATCTTTTCATCTCTGTCTTGAACACATTTTTAAAATTTCTAATTCCGCCTGCCGCAGGAATTGTCATGGGCGGAAATTGAGAGGTCCACTGACCTCAGGGTGGACTGGACCAGAAAATCCCACCCATTGCCTAAGCATCCACATTCCTCTGGATTGGGGACTTCCAATGTTCACTCTTTGTTTCTTTATTCTTTTGTGGGATGTGGGCATTACTGGCAAAGCCAGCATTGGTTGCCCACATCTTGAACCATTTCAGAGGGAAATTAAGAATAAACCACATTGCTGTGGGTCTGGAGTCACATGTAGGCCAGACCAGGTAAGGATGGCAGATTTTCTTTCTTTCATAAAAGGACAATACTCAACCAGAAGGGTTTTTAACCACAACTAATGATGGTTGTCATGGTCACTGTTACTGAAACTAGCTTTATATTCCAGATTTTTATGAGTTGAATTTAAATTCTACCAGATACCGTAGTGGGATTTGAACCCATGCCCCAGAGTTATTAGTTCAGTGATCTCACCACTATACCACCATTCCCTCTAAGTGAAGAAAGTTCTCCTCACCCCAGTCCTAAATGATTGACCCCTTTATCCTGAGAGTAAGACTGCTAGTTCTTGCCTCTTGAGCCTTGAGAATCAGCCTCCTTGCATTGAGCCTGTTAGAAATTTCTATATTTCAATAAGGTCACTCCTCATTCTTCTGAGCTCCAGAACTATTGACCCAAATTATTCACTCACTCTCCCCTCACTGGTCAGCCTACTTATCTCAGGGATGGACCTAGTGAAACTTTGATGCACTCCTAAGGTAAATACATCTTTCCTTGGGTAAGGAGACTACACCAGATGTGGTCTCATCAATGTCATATGCAATCGCAGCAAGGCTTCCTTACTCTTGGACTCCAATCCCTTTGCAATAAAGGCCAACATACTGTTTACCTTCCTAATTGCTTGCAATGCCTGCGTGTTAATTCGATGTGATTTGTGTACAAGAACACCCAGATCTCTCTCAATACCAACATTTACCACTCTCACTTTGGTACGATGATTGAAAGATTTCCCACGTCACCATTGTTATGCAGGTACAGTACCTCAAATCCAGCTATCCAAATACCGAAAATCGGATGTTTCTTTAAGCGGGCCATGCAAGACTACCCCATAGGAGAGGTGCATAATTAAAAGTTCAATAATTTAACCTAATTAATTAACCACAATTAACCTAATTAATTAACCTCAAGTCCACAGTAGCAGGTAGAATTCCAAATGTGCCCTGTGGCCAATGGTAGAACGAAGACCAAAATGGATGCTTCCATGCAGTATCTCATGCCTGTCATTCCTACGCTCCGCATGGACCGAGTGACCCTTGACCCCACCCCATCCAACCCAACCAAGCTGGGCCCAACCTGAACCTTAGTCACAACATGTTGCCAGTCTCACCAAATGTGCCCTGCTGTAGCCATTGCCCACTGCAGGCATTGCTGGTGAGTGAAGGTGGATGCCAGTTACCCCAGTTACTGACCGGTCAGCATACCCTGGGAATGATTTCTTATATGACCTTTAGAATGAGAAACAACAACATAGCAGAGGAATATAACCAGACTCTGTGGCCAAACAAGACTCATAAGGGAGGGATAGAAACAGGCATGTTACGACATGCATGAGGTTGAAGCCAACCAATACCTTGCCTCTGAGAACTGAGAAGGCCCAAAATCCAGCATGGACTTCACCCTGAGGTTGCTGGTGTTTGAGACTCCCTACCTTAACACATCTGCCACCTTCTTGACTAAACAATTGACCCGTCTTTAATTGCAATCTCCTAATGTCCTCCTCATGGTTTACTAGGAAGTGGCCCTGGAAATAGTAGATCCATTGGTAGTTATTTTCCAAAATTCTTTGGACTCTGGACTGGTTCCTACAGATTACAGGGTAGCTAATGTAAGCCCGCTATTCAAAAAAGGGAGGGAGAGAGAAAACGGGGAACTATAGACCAGTGAGCCTAACGCTGATACTGGGAAAGTTGCTAGAGTCTATTATCAAGGATTTCATAACTCAGCCTTTGGAAGGCAGTGGTATAATCACACAAAGCCAGCAAAGATTCACACAGGGGAAATCATGCTTGACGAATCTGTTGGAATTCTTTGAGGATATAACTGGTAGAGTTGACTGAGGAGAACCAGTGGATGTGGTTTATTTAGACTTTCAGTAGGGTTTCGACAAGGTCTCACATAACAGACTACTATGTAAAGTTAAAGCACACGGGATTGCAGGTAATGTCTTGAGATGGATAGAAAGCTGCTTAGCAGATAGGAAGCAAAGAGTTGGCATAAATGGGTCTTTTTCTGATTGGCAGTCAGTGACTAGTGGGGTTCGCAGGGATCTGTGCTAGGACCCCAACTGTTCACATTATATATTAATGATTTGGAAGAGGGAACTAAATGTAACATCTCCAAATTTGCAGATGATACAAGTTGGGTGGGAGGGTGAGCTGTGAGGAGGGTGCAGAGATGCTTCAGTGTGATTTGGGCATGCTGAGTGTGTGGGCATCTGCATGGCAATTTCAATATAATGTGGATAAATGTGAGGTTATCCACTTTGGTAGCAATAATAGGAAGTCAGATTATTATTTGAATGGGTGTAATTGGAAGGAGGCATTCTTGGGGAAAAGTACCGAAGGAAAGTGGAGGATTTTCAAGGAATGTTTGTCTGGAGCTCTGCATGACAACGTTCCGATGAGACAGGGGGGTGTTGGTAGGGTACGGGAACCGTGGTGCACGAAGGTTGTGATGAACCTGGTGAATAAGAAAAGAGAGGCGTACAGAAGGTTCAGAGAGCTAGGAGGTGTTAAGGATTTAGAGGAGTATACGGGATGTAGGAAGGAGCTTAAGAAGGAAATTAGGAGAGCGAGAAGGGGTCATGAGAAGGCCTTGGCGGGTAAGATTAAGGAGAATCCCAAGGCTTTCTACAAATATGTCAAGAGTAAAAGGATGAGATGTGAAGGCATAGGACCCTTAAAAGGTGAAGGGGGAAAAGTTTGTGCGGAACCGTTAGAAATGGCGGAGCTGCTTAATGAATACTTTACCTCGGTATTCACGGTGGAAAGGGATCTGGGTGGTTGTACTGCTGGTTTGCGGTGGACAGAAAGGATCGAGCATGTGGACATAAAGAAAGAGGATGTGTTGGAACTATTGAATGGCATCAAGGTTGGTAAGTCGCCGGGACCGGATGGGATGTACCCCAGGTTACTGTGGGAGGCGAGGGAGGAGATTGCGGAGCCTTTGGCGATGATCTTTGCATCGTCGATGGAGACGGGAGAGGTTCCGGAGGATTGGAGGATTGCAGATGTGGTCCCTATATTCAAGAAAGGGAACAGGGACAGCCCGGGAAATTACCGACCGGTGAGTCTAACCTCAGTGGTTGGTAAGTTGATGGAGAGGATCCTGAGAGACAGGATTTATGATCATCTAGAGAAGTTTAGTATGATCAAAAGTAGTCAGCACGGCTTTGTCAAGGGCAGGTCGTGCCTTACGAGCCTGGTTGAGTTCTTTGAAAATGTGACCAAACACATTGACGAAGGAAGAGCGGTGGATATGGTCTATATGGACTTCAGCAAGGCGTTCGATAAGGTCCCCCATGCAAGACTTCTTGAGAAAGTGAGAGGGCATGGGATCCAAGGGGCTGTTGCCTTGTGGATCCAGAACTGGCTTGCCTGCAGAAGGCAGAGAGTGGCTGTGGAGGGGTCTTTCTCTGCATGGAGGTCAGTGACCAGTGGAGTGCCCCAGGGATCTGTTCTGGGACCCTTGCTGTTTGTCATTTTCATAAATGACCTGGATGAGGAAGTGGAGGGATGGGTTGGTAAGTTTGCTGACGACACCAAGGTAGGTGGTGTTGTGGATAGTTTGGAGGGATGTCAGAAGTTGCAGCGAGACATAGATAGAATGCAAGACTGGGCGGAGAAGTGGCAGATGGACTTCAACCCGGATAAGTGTGTGGTGATCCATTTTGGCAGATCCAATGGGATGAAGCAGCAGTATAATATGAAGGGTACCATTCTTAGCAGTGTAGAGGATCAGAAGGACCTTGGGGTCCGGGTCCATAGGACTCTTAAATCGGCCTCGCAAGTGGAGGATGCGGTCAAGAAGGCGTACGGCGTACTGGCCTTCATTAATCGAGGGATTGAGTTTAGGAGTCGGGAGATAATGCTGCAGCTTTATAGGACCCTGGTTAGACCCCACTTGGAGTACTGCGCGCAGTTCTGGTCACCTCATTACAGGAAAGATGTTGAAGCCATTGAAAGGGTGCAGAGGAGATTTACAAGGATGTTGCCTGGATTGGGGGGCATGCCTTATGAGGATAGGTTGAGGGAGCTTGGTCTCTTCTCCCTGGAGAGACGAAGGATGAGAGGTGACCTGATAGAGGTTTACAAGATGTTGAGAGGTCTGGATAGGGTAGACTCCCAGAGGCTATTTCCAAGGGCTGAAATGGTTGCTACGAGAGGACACAGGTTTAAGGTGCTGGGGGGTAGGTACAGAGGAGATGTCAGGGGTAAGTTTTTCACTCAGAGGGTGGTGGGTGAGTGGAATCGGCTGACGTCGGTGGTGGTGGAGGCACACTCGTTGGGGTCTTTTAAGAGACTTCTGGATGAGTACATGGGATTTAATGGGATTGAGGGCTATAGATAGGCCTAGAGGTGGGGATGTGATCGGCGCAACTTGTGGGCCGAAGGGCCTGTTTGTGCTGTGGCTTTCTATGTTCTATGTTCTAAATTTAGAGAAGTGGAAACTCAGCGAGACCTTGGTGTCCTCATGCATCAGTCACTGAAAGTAAGCACGCAGGTACAGCAGGCAGTACAGAAGGCAAATGGTAAATTGGCCTTCATTGTGAGAGGATTTGAGTATAGGGATAGGGATGTTTTGCTGTATTTGTATAGGGCATTGGTGAGGCCATACCTGGAGTACTGTGTGCAGTTTTGGTGTCCTTATCTGAGGAAGGATGTCTCTGCTATAGAGGAACTACAGTGAAGGTTTACCAGACTGATTCTTGGGATGGCAGGTCTGTCATAAGAGGAGAGACTAAGTTGGTTAGGATTTTATTCATTGGAGTTTAGAAGAGCGAGAGGGGATCTCATAGAAATTATAAAATTCTAACCGGGTTAGACAGAGTAGATTCAGAAAGAATGTTCCCAGTGGTGGGAGACTCTAGAACTAGGGATCATAGTTTGAGGATAAGGGGTAAACCTTTTAGAACTGAGGTGAGGAGAAATCCAGAAGGTAGTGAATGTGTGGAATTCACTACCATAGAAAGTAGCTGAGGCCAAAACGTTGTCTGATTTCAAGAAGAAATTAGATATAGCTCTTGGGACGAAAAGGATCAAGGGATATGAGGGGGAAGGATATTGAATTCGATGATCAGCCATGACCAAAATGAATGGTGGAGCAGGCTCGAAAGGCCAAATGGCCTACTCCTGCTTCTAGTTTTTATGTTTCTACGTTTCCCCATCTAAAATTGTATTGTCAGCAAACTTGGACACATTACACTTGGTCCCCTCATTCAAGGTAAATTGCGAATAGTGAGATCCCTGTGTTGATCCTTGCGACACTCCACCATTTACATCATGTCACCCTGGGATGACTCGTTAATTACGACTTCATATTTTGTCCATTAGCCAATCATCAATCAATGCAAATATATTATCCCCAATCCCAGGAGCTCTAATCTTATGTCCAAACAACTGTGACACATTCTGCAAGTTTACATAAACTACAATCGTTGATTCTCTGTTATCTACCATGCTAATTACACCATCAACATTCTCCTAAAATTGCCAAACCTAATTTCCCTTTCAGAAAACGCTGTTGACTCTGATGAATCAAATTGTGATTTTTCACTACGTTCTCTGTCAACACTTCGGGCATCTGGGCCAAAAACCCCACCACCTGTAAAATTCTCCCCTAAATAACCCTGTCGCATTGCACAATACTCAACTTTAAAAACACTGTTTCCTGGTTTTCGCCATGATATATTGTTCTAGAAAATGGTCTTACATTGAATTCCATAAACTTGCCTCCAAACTAATTTTGCTAATTTAGTTTATCCATTTTGTATGAAGAACATAGAACATAGAACATAGAACATTACAGCGCAGAACAGGCCCTTCGGCCCACGATGTTGCACCGACCAGTTAAAAAAAAACTGTGACCCTCCAACCTAAACCAATTTCTTTTCGTCCATGAACCTATCTACGGATCTCTTAAACGCCCCCAAACTAGGCGCATTTACTACTGATGCTGGCAGGGCATTCCAATCCCTCACCACCCTCTGGGTAAAGAACCTACCCCTGACATCGGTTCTATAACTACCCCCCCTCAATTTAAAGCCATGCCCCCTCGTGCTGGATTTCTCCATCAGAGGAAAAAGGCTATCACTATCCACCCTATCTAAACCTCTAATCATCTTATATGTTTCAATAAGATCCCCTCTTAGCCGCCGCCTTTCCAGCGAAAACAATCCCAAATCCCTCAGCCTCTCCTCATAGGATCTCCCCTCCATACCAGGCAACATCCTGGTAAACCTCCTCTGCACCCTCTCCAAAGCCTCCACATCCTTCCTGTAATGTGGGGACCAGAACTGCACACAGTACTCCAAGTGCGGCCGCACCAGAGTTGTGTACAGTTGCAACATAACGCTACGACTCCTAAATTCAATCCCCCTACCAATAAACGCCAAGACACCATATGCCTTCTTAACAACCTTATCTACTTGATTCCCAACTTTCAGGGATCTATGCACACATACACCTAGATCCCTCTGCTCCTCCACACTATTCAAAGTCCTCCCGTTAGCCCTATACTCAACACATCTGTTATTCCTACCAAAGTGAATTACCTCACACTTCTCCGCATTAAACTCCATCCGCCACCTCTCGGCCCAACTTTGCAACCTGTCTAAGTCTTCCTGCAAACTACGACACCCTTCCTCACTGTCTACCACACCACCGACTTTGGTGTCATCAGCAAATTTGCTAATCCACCCAACTATACCCTCATCCAGATCATTAATAAATATTACAAACAGCAGTGGCCCCAAAACAGATCCCTGAGGTACACCACTTGTAACCGCACTCCATGATGAATATTTACTATCAACCACCACCCTCTGTTTCCTATCCGCTAGCCAATTCCTGATCCAATTTCCTAGATCACCCCCAATCCCATACATCTGCATTTTCTGCAGAAGCCTACCATGGTGAACCTTATCAAACGCCTTACTAAAATCCATATATACCACGTCCACTGCCTTGCCCCCATCCACCTCCTTGGTCACTTTCTCAAAAAACTCAATAAGGTTAGTAAGGCACGACCTACCTGCCACAAAACCATGCTGACTATCACCTATCAATTCATTACTCTCCAAATAACTATAAATCCTATCCCTTATAATTTTTTCCAACATCTTGCCGACAACAGAAGTGAGACTCACCGGTCTATAATTCCCGGGGAAGTCTCTGTTCCCCTTCTTAAACAATGGGACAACATTCGCTAACCTCCAATCTTCTGGTACTATACCAGAGGCCAACGACGACCTGAAGATCAGAGCCAGAGGCTCTGCAATCACTTCTCTTGCCTCCCAGAGAATCCTTGGATAAATCCCATCCGGACCAGGGGATTTATCTATTTTCAGACCCTCCAGAATATCCTGCACATCCTCCTTATCAACTGTAATACTGTCTATTCTACTCCCTTGCAACCCAGTGTCCTCCTCAGCTATATTCATGTCCCCTTGCGTGAACACCGAAGAGAAATATTGGTTCAATGCTTCACCAATCTCCTCCGGTTCCACACATAACTTCCCTCTGCCATCTATAACTGGCCCTAAACTTGCCCTAACCAACCTTCTGTTCTTGACATACCTATAGAACGCTTTAGGATTCTCTTTAACCCTATCCGCCAAAGTCTTCTCATGTCCCCTTTTAGCCCTTCTAAGCTCGCTCTTCAACTCCCTCTTAGCCAATCTAAAGCTTTCTAGTGCACTACCCGAGTGCTCACGTCTCATCCGAACATAAGCCTCCTTTTTCTTTTTAACCAACAAAGAAACTTTTTTGGTGCACCACGGTTCCCTAGCCCTACCAATTCCTCCTTGCCTGACAGGGACATACCTATCACAGACTCACAGTAGCTGCTCCTTGAAAAAACTCCACATGTCGGACGTTCCCAGTCCCTGTAATCTCCTAGTCCAACCTATGTTTCCTAATTCTCTCCTACTAGCCTCATAATTACCCTTCCCCCAGCTAAAACCACTGGCCCGAGGTTCATGCCTATCCCTTTCCATCACTAAGGTGAACGTAACCGAATTGTGGTCACTATCACCAAAATGCACACCAACTTCCAAGTCTAGCACCTGGTCTGGCTCATTTCCCAGCACCAGATCCAATATAGCCTCACCTCTAGTTGGCCTGTCTACATACTGAGTCAAAAAACCTTCCTGCACGCTTTGAACAAAAACTGACCCCTCTAACGAGCTAGAGCTATAACAATTCCAGTCAATATTAGTCAAGTTAAAATCCCCCATAACAATTGCCCTATTACTTTCACTCCTAAGCAGGATTGACTCCGCAATCCTTTCCTCAACCTCTCTAGAACTTTTAGGAGGTCTATAAAAGACTCCCAACAGGGTGACCTCTCCTCTCCTATTTCTAATCTCCGCCCATACTACCTCAACAGATAAGTCCTCATCAAACCTCCTCTCTGACACTGTGATACAATCTCTGACCAATAATGCTACCCCTCCCCCTCTTCTACCTCCTTCCCTACTTCGACTAAAACATTTGAACCCCGGGACCTGCAGCATCCATTCCTGCCCCTGCTCTATCCATGTCTCTGAAATAGCCACAACATCGAAGTCCCAGGTACTGATCCACGCTGCAAGTTCACCCACTTTATTGCGAATACTAAAGATCCTCTCATGATTATTACATTCCTCTCGTTACATGCATTTATAATTTCCTGATTTGTACTCTGCCAGACACCCAGATCTTCCACTAAGCAGCAATCACAATGGAATCGCTGCTCCACTCAAACGTTCCCACACCTTGATGCTGATCCGCACTTGTTGCTGGGTCTTCCAAGCCTGTGGAGTGCAGCATCCATTGGAGAACTCCATTGTAGCGGTGTGATGTCACTCTGCGGTGGTGGGAGGGGGGGGGGGGGGGGGGAGAGAGAGACAAGACATGTCCCCTTGTTACAGCACTAGCTGCTATATGATAAATCTAAATGTCCAGTGTGAAAGATAGTGAATGGGTAGGTGAAGTCAGTGAGTGTGGGTAGGGTGGGTAGGGTAGGTGAGGTTATTGAAGATGGGTAGGGTGGTTAGGGTAGGTTGATTAGCAAGTGTGGGAAGGGTAGGTGATGTTGGTGAGTGTGGGTAGGGTGA
Organism: Mustelus asterias; assembly: GCF_964213995.1. NCBI lineage: Eukaryota > Metazoa > Chordata > Chondrichthyes > Carcharhiniformes > Triakidae > Mustelus > Mustelus asterias. Next base: position 73,578,803 of record NC_135803.1, on the reverse strand, counting down.
GTAGGGTAGGTGAGGTCATTGAGGGTGGATAGGGTGGGTAGGATAGGTGAGGTTGGTGAATGTGGGTAGGGTGGGTAGGGTAGCTGAGGTTGGTGAGTGTGGGTAGGGTGGATAGGGTAGGTTGATCAGTGAGGGTGGGTAGGGTAGATGAGGTTGGTGAGTGTGGGTAGGGTGGATAGGTAGGTTGATCAGTGAGGGTGGGTAGGGTAGATGAGGTTGGTGAGTCTGGGTAGGATGGATAGGGTAGGTTGATCAGTGAGGGTGGGTAGGGTAGATGAGGTTGGTGAGTGTGGGTAGGGTGGATAGGGTAGGTTGATCAGTGAGGGTGGGTAGGGTAGATGAGGTTGGTGAGTGTGGGTAGGGTGGATAGGGTAGGTTGATCAGTGAGGGTGGGTAGGGTAGCTGAGGTTGGTGAGTGTGGGTAGGGTGGATAGGGTAGGTTGATCAGTGAGGGTGGGTAGGGTAGATGAGGTTGGTGAGTGTGGGTAGGGTGGTAGTCCTTTAAATAAATTTACCTTTACCTGACTATCCCTCCTCTTTACTAGTTTCAGTTCTAACTGAAGCCGTCTGAAATGGAGAAGGAGCGAGACATGAATAGATCAGCAGGAGTAGGTTCTAGATGCTAAGCGACCCTGTCCAATATGAACTGAGATGTTTTCCATGAGGTGCATTGACCACATCTCACTCATGTTGTTAGTTTGAAATTATTTTTGATTTAGTTTGAGCTTCTAGACCAGGGTTTTATCCTATCCATCTGTGATAATCTAATTGCTGAAGGCTTCTGAGGCTGTTCCATATTCCAGGCTATAGATTGGATCCAGGGGTTCCATTCACTCGAGTCTTGACATCACATGGGAAGTGAAACCAGTCCCAACGGTCAAAGGTGAAAGTATGTTAAGTGCATTCTGAATGGGACAACTGCTGCTATTCATGATACCCTTCACATTCCTTCATTTTCGACCCACAGAGGCCAGTCTAACTTCCTAACACAATGAATAGAAGTTGTGGCTTTGTTTGTAGGCCTCTGAGCTAGATTTCAGACAAATGCCTTTGAAAAGAAAAGGACTGACTGCAAAAGAATCCTTTTATACATAGAATAGCTGCTCGTTATAACCAATAAGGAATGGTTGTAGAGACGGAGGGTACAGCAGGATGTGACAATGGAGGGCATGAGAAGGTCAGGGATTCAGAGTACAAAGGTTCAAGGATATGAATGGTCAGAATAGCACAAAAATCAATATTGCACAAGAATAATCAATATATGAAACAGGGATATCACAGATAATATCAGAGATAGGAATAATATGGTGTCAATCCAGGTGACAAAGTCTTTAAGGTGGTGTAAGAATCAGACTGGATTCTGGTGTCAAGCATTTCAAACACACACTGAAGCTGAAGCACACTCAATATTGGATGAATTTTTCACCCATCAGGGTGAAGGCCATCTTGTGATGGACACTCGAGCATGTTTTGAATATGCTCCCTGTGCAATGCCAGACCCATTGCCCCAGTGTGTGAAAGAATGGTGTCCAGAATAAAACTAGACTGGTTCAATGGCAGGAGTCTATCAGGATAGGTCGATGGATGGGAAATACCAGACTAAGTGGATGGATGGATTCCCACATTTGGGATCAGAACTTTCTTCTTCCTCAGCAATAACGCTTCCAGTTTACTTTCTCAGAAGGAAAAGAAACAGTTCGGATCAGTATTCTTATTTCCCCATTTTTACTGTTTTTCTTCCATCTGGAGTGAGTTCCCTGTGTACTGAGGGCACGAGAATCCTGGCTTTGGCATGTCTCCTTATGACAGTTTTATCCAAGTAAGGGGTGGATGAAGTTCTGCCCGACACCAGATCTTTTGGCAACACTCAGAAGTGGCGGACAAATGGCGCAAACGGGCTAGCTGCCATTTTACTGGTTTTCCACTGGTTGGGTATTAGTGAAACAGTAAGAATCATAGAAGAAGAATCATAGGATCCCTACAGTGCAGAAGGAAGCCATTGGGCCCATCAAGCCTGCACTGACAACAATCCCACCAGGCCCTATACCCCTAACCCCAATTATTTACCCTGCTGGCCCCCCGACACTAAGGGACAATTTAGCATGGCCGATCAATTTAACCCGCACATCTTTGGATTGTGGGAGGAAACTCGCGCAGACATGGGGAAAATGTGCAAACGCCACACAGTCACCCAAGGTTGGCATCGAACCCGGGTTCCTGGTGCTGTGAGGCAGTAATCCTAACCACTGTGCCACCATACCGACCCACCCTTAATCCCCTCCCATAATCTCCTCTGCAATCCTTTTTCACTTCCCTTTCACATTCTCCCCTTCTCTTTTGCCCTTTTCTTTGAGCCCCATGGAAGTGGATTTAATTCACCCCCTGAAATGATGGTACCTGAGTTTCTGTTAGTTGTGAGGGCAGTGAGCCTGAGACCCTGGTCTGTGGACTCTGGAGTATTGTGAGCCTGGCTGGGTGCGTGGATTCTGAATACTTCATGCTGTTGATTTGAACAGAATGTGCTTTATTTGAGATGGTCGACTCGGCGAGTTGATTTATGGGAATACAGATGTTTTCATACAGAGAACTGAGGAGAGTAAACAGCAGCTGTGAGTGAGACTGAGCTAGTCTCGTGAACTCGATAACATAGTCAGAGAAAGAATACCTCTATTAATTGATGAGACACACACTGAGAGCATTTTCTGCATTTCAACGCATTCATTCAGTCCTTTAACACACAGACTTTGATTTTAACCGTGAAAAAATTACCAATTTAAACAAAACTTCTGTCCTATCAAAACACCAGTTGGTGTTGGATAACAGCTCCCTTAAGGGAAAGTTGGGATGTATACATCCAACACAGGATCTAGCTCAGATCTATAGAGAGAAATTAGACAAAGGTATATAACAAGCAATAAAGGAACAACCAGAGTTATCACACAAGGTCAATTTTACATCAGTTTAAGAAAGAGCTTGTGTTTGTACAGCATGTTTCCTGGCTTCAGAATCTTTCCTGAACCTAATTATAGCTACTGTTTGAAGTGTTTAAACACACACACACCCACACACTACTCATTGATCAGACATTCCCCGGTTTAATCCCTGCCATTGCTCCAGATTAGTGTCTCCCATGGAGTAATGAAAGGTGGTCAGCATGGATTTGTTCATAGAAGGTCGTGTCTGACTAACTAGATTGAATTTTTTGAGGAGGGTTATTGAGGATTAATGTAAGTCCACATGGATTTCAGCAAGGATAAGTCAAAGGAAAGTAAAAGCTTGTGTGATCCGAGGGAAAATGACCAGTTGGCTCAGTGACAGGAAGCAAAGGGTTACAGTGGGTGTTGTTGTGGCTGGATGGCTGTTTCCAATGGGGTTCCACATGGCTCGGTGCTGGATCCTTTGCTGCCTGGGATATATATCAACAATTTAGACTTAATTCTTGGGACATGATTAAGAAGTTTGTGAATGATACATACATTAATTGTAGTGAGGGAGAAAGCTGAAGACTGCAAGAAGATACCAATGGACTGGCCATGTGGACGGAAAATGACAAATGGAATTCAATCCAGAAAAGTGTGCATTTGCAGAGGGCAAACAAAACAAGGGAATAGACAATATATGGTTGGATTTCGAGAAACATAGAGGAACAGAGGGGCCTTGGAGTTCATGGCCACAGATCCCTGAAGGTGTCTGGAAAGGTAGATAAAATGATTAAGAAAGCACATAGGATACTTTCCTTTATTAGCTGAAACATAGAATATAAGTGTAGGGAGGTTATGCTAGAAGTGTATAAAATTGTGCATTCACTCTCTCTACTACTGATGCACAGTGGCGCAGTGTGTAACATCTATAAGATGCAGTGCTGCAGCAACTTGCCAAGCCTCCTTTAACAGCACCTTCAAACTCACTAATAGAAGGACAAGGGCAGCAGACACATGAAACCCACTGGAGGTTCCTCTCCGAGTCACTCACCATCCTTTCTTGTAAATATATCACCGTTCCTTCACTGTCGCTTGGTCAAATTTCTGGAACTCTGTCCCTAACAGCACTGTGGGTGTACCTACACCACATGGACTGCAGCAGTTCCAGAAGGCAGCTCACCACCATCTTCTCAAGGGCAATTAGGGATGGACAATAAATGCCGGCCTTGCCAGCGACATTCCCAACAAATGAAAGAATTAAAATTGAACTTTAGCTCGGCTGCAACTATTGTATTGTATACAGTTCGGGCCCCAGGAAGGACATGATCACATGAGAGAGGGTACAGAGGAGATTTACGGGGATGTTGCCAGGTATTTTGATTAAGAGAGAAGATTGGATTGTCCTAGAAGAGACTGAGTGGTGGCCTAATCAAGATGTATAAAATGATGAACAACCAAGATAGAGTGAATAGGACGGCATTATTTTCCATAGCAGCAAGTTCAATAACCAGAGGGCATAATTAGCAGAAGGATTAGAGGCGAGTTGTGTAATGACTTCATCAGGCCATTGAGGTTGGCCTATTGAAATATGAACTCCCTGATTAAGGAGTCAATTTATGGTCAAATCAGGGAGTCTTTTCCTTGAATTTAACTGGAAGTGTCAGTTCCTCTGGCACTCCCAAAGATAGACTGCTGACTGATAGCAGTCTGTGTACTGCTGTTGGAATTGTAAATAAAGGGATTTTGGTGAAGTCTTCTGCCTCAGAAGACTTATTACAAGTTGAGAGGATTTTATTCACCCAAAGGGTAGTGGGAGTCTGGAACTCACTGCTAGAAAGGGTGATATAGACGTCCTCATCACATTTTTAATATCACTTAGCTTTGAACTGGAGCTGCCATAACTACAGGGCTACAGTCCAAGAGCTGGAAAGTGAGATAAAGTTGTATAGATTATTTTCCAGCTGATAGAGACATGATGGTCCGAGTGGCCTTAGGTGTGCTATCCGTTTTTTGTTTCCTAAGAGAGACATGCATTTATATAGTGCCTTTCATGACTTTAGAACATCCCAAAATGCTTTGTAGCCATTGAAGAGTTGACAATGGCTGGAACTTTCCAGCCCCTCTGGCTGATGGGATCTTCCTGACCCGGCGTAGTTATTGGACATTTAAATGGCCTGTTGTAACAGCTGGGGAAGCTGGGGGGAGAGGGAAAGCTGCCGTGATGGAACTGGATAAAGTCAGCCAATGGTGTAATGCAGAAAGTACAGCACCAACTGACACCAAGGGAGCTCCTCAATCCGCAAGGTGGCTTCATAGAATCCCTACAATGCAGAAGGAGGCCATTTGGCCCACTGAGTCTGTACGGACTCTCCAAAAGAGCATCTCACCCAAGCCCTATCCCTTAACCCCACATATTTACCCCACTAATCCCTCTAACCTACACATCTTGGATCCCTGGCGCTGTGAGGCAGCAGTGCTAACCACTGTGCCGTCGTCCTGCCCTGATCATCATTTTATTTAGTGATGTTGATTGAAAGATAAACAGGGGTGAACTCCACTGCTGTTCTTTGCCATGGGATTTCTGCCTGAGAGGGTATACGGAGCCTCAGCTGAGAGACAGCAGCTTTAACAATGCTTCAGCTCCAGCCTGGAGTGTCGGCCCAAATCTTGTGTTCGCAACTCTGAAAAGGGGCTCAACCCCACATCAGCCTCTGACTCAGAGGTGGGGGCGCTGGTCCCACAGCCACAGACTCTGCTCACATGCACCAGCTCCCTCAGTGGCAGACTCTTCAGGCTGGGAAAAGAGAGATGTGGATCAGCATCAGCCACACGTTTGCAAAGCTGGTCAAACATGTGGGAATGCGGACGACTCTCATAACTGTTTTCAAGCTTAAACCTGGGCTGCACCTGCTGTGTCTGTGGGACATCAAAAGCCTTCGACATCAGCACAGCAGGAAGATGTGAAGCATTCCAGATTGATATCGAGGCACTGGGTAAAGTGAGCGTGAGAGAAGCCTCTTATTGACTTTCTGCTGGGGGAGTCTGGAGCGTTCAGGCTGTGTTTAGAGGACAGCGCATGTGGAGTGTGAAATTCATTGCTCACTTTCCAACTCCAGCGCTCAGGAAATGGATCCTCAAGTTATACAAATAGGAAAGAAAAATGTCTGAGATGTCTAAAGGGCATTAAGACGGAATGCGGTGTGAAAGTCTTTGTGCTTACGTTTGTGTCTTTTAACTAAGGGGCAGGGGGAGAACATTATACTGTGTAATGTGCACCAGCAGATTGGATAAAGGCAGAAGTCACCAGCCAGACAAGGGTTCAACTCTAGTCACAAACGTTAATGAAGACATGCCTGTTACCAAGAGTATAAATATAATGGCTGTGTAAAAACCGTGAACAAGGAGGCCACCTGTCACAAAGGGGAATTCAACCGTATGTTCAGCTTAATCTAATGTCATACGTTAACTGGTTTCCTCACCGTGTTTCCAATGCTTTGCACTTTTTTGGAACCGGAAATCCATTTCTCGGGACCCTCCATCGAAGGCTTTTTCCTATTTAAATCACGTGAAATTCATTGAGTTGTGACAACCCTCTTGGAGTCGTGGTCATATCATCAATACGGCATAGAAGGAGGTCATTTGGTCCATCAAGGTTCACACCAGCCCTCTGTGAAGTCAGGCCCATTGCCACTCTCTTTCCTAGTAGCTCTGCAGGGTATTTCCCATCCAATTTCCTTTTGAAATCATTCCACTTCCACTACCCTTGTGAACAGCGAGTTCCAGCTCACTACCACTCGCTGTGTCAGAAAGGTTTTTGCTCACATTCCCCTGGCATCTCTAACTCAAAACCTTCAATCGGTGCCGCCCGCCCCCTCCAGTCCTTATACCACAAGTCAATGGGAGGAGCTTTTCTTTGACAAACATTCCAATAGTGACTACACTTCAACAGTACTTCAGTGGCTGCAAGGCATGGTGGGCTGTGTTTTGCGAAAGGTGCTGTATAAGCACTGAGAATAATCACCATAGAAATCCTACAGTGCAGAAGGAGGCCATTCAGCCCATTGAGTTTACACCAACAACATTCCAATCCAAGGTCCTATCCCCGTAACCCCACAAATTTGCCTCACTAATCCTCTAACCTACGCATCCCAGGACACTAAGGGGCAATTTAACATGGCCAATCTACATAACCTGCACATCTTTGGACTGTGGGAGGAAACCGGAGCACCCGGAGGAAACCCACGCAGGCACGGAGAATGTGCAGACTCCGCACAGATAGTTACCCAAGCCTGGAATCGAACCCAGGTCCCTGGAGTTGTGAGGCAGCAGTGCTAACCACTGTGCCACCATGCTGCCCATGCAATATAAATACATCTTTGGAACCTTGAGAAGTGTCAGAGTCATGTTAAGTGCCAGTGAAACTTGCTGCAGTTTTATAGACTCTTGGTGAGCCGGTGTATGGAGTATTGTGTACAGTTTTGGTCTCCTTACCTAAGGAAGGATAAAGTTGTTAAAGAGGGAATGCAGTGAAGTTTCTCCAAATGTATTCCCGGGATCGTGGGGTTGTCCCAGGAGGAGAGATTGAGGAGTTCAGAAGAATGAGAGGTGTTCCTATTTAAACGTGCAAAATTCTTACAGAGCTTGGCAGGGTGAATACAGGAAGGATGTTTCCCCTGCCTGAGGGTGTCTGGAACCAAGGGGACACAGTCTCACAATAAAGGGTAGGGCATTTCGGACTGGAATGAGGAGGAATTTCTTTACTCAGAGGGTGGTGAATCTTTGTAATTCACTACTTCAAAGGGCTGTGGTGGATCAGTCATTGAGTTTCTACAAGACAGAGATTGATAGACTTTTCAATGTTAAAAACATGAAGGGATGCAGGGATAGTGTGTGCAAATGGTGTTGAGGTGGGAGATCAGCTATGATCTGGACGGCGAGCAGGCTCGAGGGCCTGAATACCTATTGCTCCTATTTCCTTTGTTCCTACAAGCTTGAGCAACAACAATGTTGTTTTATACCCACAATGTGTGTGACTGTTGCAACTGCAAGATTGGCTTTTCCCCACTTGTGGGGCTGATACCAGAGAAGAGGAACTGACTGACCATGAAGCCTGACACGAGACTGAAGTTCTCCGCTTGGAACCTGACATCACCTCATTGGTGTCTCAGTAAAAGAAATGTCATCCTTTCCGTTCATCTTGATAGGGTTTTTTTTTGCAGCAAGCAGAAGTGGGAGAAGAGTCAGTCAGTGGTCTCTGGAGTCTTTTGCCTCCTAAATGGTCTGCGGATGACAAGAGTTTGAGGACGACTGGGTTAATACTGCCAGGTGATTGTGTGTCAGGAACAGGTACTTTTGTGAAACTAGGTAGTTCATAGTGGAGTTTGAACTGGTCACAGTGAGTGCTCAGAGCCTGGAGTCCACACACTGCAAGCTTTTCCAACCTGCATCCTCTGCCCTGCTTGTTGACTCGAGCTGTTCAGCACCGCAGGGTTTAGCTTTCAGTTCCTTCAACAAAGTGGTTTCAAATGCAAAAACAACAACTTTCACTCAGAGGAAACAGGCACCACCTGTTGTTAGACTCGGTTACAGACTGACAGAAATGTCGAAGAATACACACACTGTAATCATTTAAGTGTTTCTTGCGTAGTTGGAGCTATGGAATGGGAATAGATTGCACTTTACAATTAAAACATATCAAGAGTTGTTAGCTCTAACACACAAGCACACCTGCACATGCAATTCATGCACATGTGCACACACAGCACATGCACACATGTATGCATACTCACGCACACACATGCAAATACACACATGCATACCCGCATGCACATGCATGCACATGCCCGTGCAGGCACACACACAAACTCTACATGGACTCCATATGCACAGACACGGACTCTCACACCCTCACACACATACATACACACACAGCCACACAGACCTGATGTCTCACACTGCACACATGGATGGACACGCACACAAATACACTTCTGATTCTCTTATTCATTGACTCAACCATCTCTAACAACCCCTTTCTGTGTCGCATATTCGTTGCTATTTCCATTTAAACAAGGCAAAGCTGTTGAGAGCCTAAATCTAAGCAGTGATAAACTATTTTAATCAGGCTCCTCAGTTTATTAACCTAGTTTATAAAACAGTCTTTGAGATTCATTAAGATGGATGCCAGCTAAAGGATAAAGGAATAAAGCCACCATAAAGGGATCTCCCTTATATGCAATTCTTTAGAAATACATTATTGCTGGGAGTCCTATCAGTGAGATATTGTGAGGGAATGTGACATGCACTAAATCATTTGAAAAATAAATTGAATTTAACAAAACTGTAAATACTATGAATCACAAGTAAGAATTCTTGCCATCTGGTACTCAAAAAACATTTCTAACAAAGGGTCTGCACAGAATTTCACACAAACACAACAAACTTTGTGAATAATGGCAGATGATCAAACAGTTCACATGAGCTGAGGGTGATGAAGTAAGTGAACAGAGCAGGGAATGGAGAGAGGGGAATAGGGAATGGAGAGAGGGCAATAGGGAATGGAGAGAGGGGAATAGGGAATGTAGAGAGGGGAATAGGGAATGTAGAGAGGGCAATAGGGAATGGAGAGAGGGGAATAGGGAACGGAGAGAGGGCAATAGGGAATGGAGAGAGGGGAATAGGGAATGGAGAGAGGGCAATAGGGAATGTAGAGAGGGGAATAGGGAATGTAGAGAGGGGAATAGGGAATGTAGAGAGGGCAATAGGGAATGTAGAGAGGGCAATAGGGAATGTAGAGAGGGCAATAGGGAATGGAGAGAGGGCAATAGGGAATGGAGAGAGGGGAATAGGGAACGGAGAGAGGGGAATAGGGAATGGAGAGAGGGGAATAGGGAATGTAGAGAGGGGAATAGGGAATGTAGAGAGGGCAATAGGGAACGGAGAGAGGGCAATAGGGAACGGAGAGTGGGGAATAGGGAATGGAGAGAGTAGACATTAGGGAATGGAGAAATTGGTCCAAGGGCTAGGAAACAGGCAGCAGGTAGCGCTGAATGGGGAGCTGGGAACAAGGAGTAGAGATTTGTTCAGCAAAAAAGGAGCTTTAAAATTGGATGCTGCCTCGTGTCGGTTTTGCAAAGGAAATCGCATTTGGGAAATAGGAACTAGCCAGTCAGCAAGTGATAGAGATCGGATCACTGTGTGTGGATGGTCTGCAGATTAATCTCTTCCACTTGGGGTACATTTGTGTCCGTTGTCTGAGGAGAGGTTAATTCTAATACTTGTATGAGACTAACCTATGTAAACGGGGGAATCACAGACTTGATGGAACCGAGACCCTTCACAATGTGGGTGTGCTGAGCTCGACAGGTTACATGTAGATTAATGTTTGCGGATCTAGTGCAGCCCAGTCCAAACAGAATGGAACTGGAAGGATAGGTTGGATCTTGAAAGATTCAAAGTTGATTGATTGCTGTAGATTGGGGGTAAATTGATCCATGCATTTTGGAAAGATTAAAGACAGATTGATCTTTGCTAGTTGAATTGTGTTCTGGGAGATTGGAGATTTATCTCCCTTTATAAAGATTTCTGTGGACTGGCATTCCACTGAATCCATGCAGGTGGGTTTCTGTAGGCTAAAGCATCACCTCCTCAGGTTAAGGGTCTGGAATGGCCCTGCAGATTGAGATTAGGTAAATCCAGATAGATTGGAGGTAGATTGGCCTCCAAACGTTGGAATTAACATTCACAAACTGGGAGGGGAAATTTGGAAATGTAACCACACCCAGACTGACTGCGAGTAATGCAGCCCTGGACATTGGCAGGCTAAATTAGTTGTGCTGACATAAAGATGTTGGATTATTTCTTTTGCCAAAAGAAATACGAATTGTTTAAAAAGGGTGGTACATGACTTCATTCACGTCCCTTTAGATTTCATACAGAAAAAATGTATGGGGCCCCATTTGATAGACCTTAAATTAAATCTCAGCACAAAGACCATTGACTTGCTTTTTAAGTGATATGGCTTTGTCTAAGATATTGGTGCTCAATCATATATGTTCCTACACAATTCAGCTTTCCAGAAATATTAACTGATATCTGCTTCTGCTTATTGATAATGAGGACTGAGAGTCACACCTTAACTCCACATTATTGACTGTGTGTAGCTCCGTGTATTACTGGAGTTTATGTGTTTACATTCAGTAATGCAGCGGTGAGTGTGACTCTACATGTATGATACAGTTTGGAGAGGATTGTTAGATCATGGAAACACTGAGGGGAGCAAAACCCAGAGTAGTTTTTTAAAGTGATATGGATAAATCTATGGATATGGAAAGGAAATGGGGGAAGAGACATGAGGATGGGCCTATCTTATAGTGATTATTCCAGAGGTACAAACAGCCATAAAGTCTCCTTTATACTGAACAATAATTGGACAAATGTATTTGCAGTTTTACACACTGTGCATGTGTGTGTGGGTGTGTATATATTTTTGTGTGTTTTTGTTTATGTTGCCATATTTGTGTTATGCACCTGTTTGCGTGTGTGTCTGTGCTGGTTCATATTTGTGTGGTATACATGTGTGAATGTGTATGTACACATCAGTGTGTCTGTGTGTGCGTGTGTATGGGTGTGTCTGCACCTGTGAGTGTACTGTGTGTGTGTGTATGTGTGTCTGTGCGCATATGTACATGTGTGTTTGTGGAATGCATGCCCTTTTATATAAAAGTCACCATGGGAATATTGATTGATAGAAGCTTACAGCTTTTGACATTCCATTTCTTTGACAATTAATTTGACAAAAGGAATGCTATACATTAGATATTAATTCACTAATGTAATAGTAATTTTCAGGCAAAGAGAATTATATGTGTGTTTACATTTAAATCGTGCATATATACATTTAGAGATTAAGTGTGTCTGTGGTCAGACACGCATTAGTATCTGGTGTTACTGGGTGTGTGTGAAACACAGGAACACATGTTTTGTCTTTTGAGCAGTCCAATATTCTTTCACCCACAGGCATCTCTGCAGACCCTGTCACAACCGAGAGAAAGCAAAGCGTCTTGGCCAGTATATCTGTCAGAAGTGCCACCTCATCATTGATGAAGTGCCACTGATGTATAAGAGTGATGCTTATCATGCTGATCATTTCAACTGTACCCACTGTGGGTGAGTTAGAATAACAACTCAATCATTATATGAGAATATCTATTGACTGTTGAATTTAGAATACACACCAATTATTACTCTATACACATTGTGGATCAAATGCCAGGCAATGACCATCTCCAACAAGAGAGAATCTAACCATCTCCTCTCGGCATTCAATGCATTAGCCTCACTGAATCCCTCACTATCAATAACCTGGGAGTTACCATTGACCAGAAACTAGCCATAAAAGTACTACAGTGGCTACAAGAGCAGGTCCAAAGCTGGTAATTCTACAACAAGAACCTCACTTTCAGGCTCTCCAAAGCCTGCCCATCCACTTGCCTGGAGGAGTGGCACCAAGAAGCTTAATAATATCCAGGTCAAAGCAGCCCGCTTGACCAATATCCTATCCAACACTTCTAACATTCACTCCCTCCACCACCGATGCACAGTGGTAGCAGTGTGTGCCATCTACAAGATGCGCTGCAGCAACTCTCCAAGGCTCCTTCAGCAACACTCTTCAAACCCGTGATCAGCACCACATAAAAGAACAAAGGCAGCAGATGTATGGGGGCAGCAGCAGTTTACCATGGCGGCCCATCACTACCTTCTCAGGGACAATCAGGGATGGGCAACATCTGCTGACCTAGGCAGCAACACGCACATCCCATGCAAAAATAAAGAAAGAAATCGCCCCTGTGGCTCAGACATGCCATTCCTCGATTATTACTTATATTAATGATGTTCCCTGCTTGTGTAGAAAAGACTGACTATTCCCATGGATCTCAATCCATTAGTAATTATACTTAATATCATATCCATTTTCTGACTCCACTTCTGGCCTGTGCTACCCAATCCCTTCAATTCTCCACTCTGCTGTCTGTTTAATGTGCTAGCAATATTGAGTCACAAGTAGCTTAATTGGCCATGTCGCATACATTTATCTGTGATTTCTGAAAAAGAAGTGAAGATATTGGAAGTTTAAAGCTGTTTGAGTTGTCACTGAGATTATGTCCGGCAATTTTCAGGAAGGAGCTGACACCCGAGGCTCGAGAGCTGAAAGGGGAACTGTACTGCCTCCCCTGCCATGATAAAATGGGGATCCCAATCTGCGGAGCCTGTCGCCGGCCTATTGAGGGACGAGTGGTGAATGCCTTGGGGAAACAGTGGCATGTTGAGGTGGGTGCTCAATATCAAATGGTGCCAGTGAACTCCAGGAATCGACAATTTAGCAGAGACAGTGGCATAGTGGTAATGCCACTTGACTAGTGAAGAGACCCAGGCTTATGCCCTGGGGACATGGGTTCAAATCCCACCACGGCAGATGGTAGAAGTTGAATTCAGTTAATGAATCTGGAATATAAATCTAATCTCAGTGATGGTGATCATAACAACTGTTTATTAATTGTCCGAAAAACCCATCTGATTCACTAATGTCCTTTAGGGAAAGAAATCTGCCGTCCTTACCTGGTCTGGCCTGCACGTGACTCCAGACTTACAACAATGTGGTTAACTCTTAACTGCCCTCCGAAATGGCCGAGCAAGCCACTCAGTTCAAGGGCAATTAGAGATGGGCAACAAATGCTGGCCCAGCCAGCGACCCCAGTGATGCCTACCTCCCATGAAAGAATTAAAAAAATTATAAAAGGGGAACACCAGAGACTGGAAGAAGTTAAGGTTAAAGCTTTTTCTAGGCCTTGTGAATGATTCCATCCCTGTCCTTGATTGCTGTCTCAGGTTGAATCACACTGTCCTACTGACCCTCAGATGAGTTTTCAATAACATTTTCACGCCGTCACTAAGACTGCCTTCGTCTCTGTTGCTCGTCTCTGCTCTACCTCAGCTCCTCTGTTGCTGGAACACTCGACCTTATCTTTGGTACTTCTGGACTCTGGATTCCAACCCACCCCAGGCTGCCCTCCCATTTTCCACTTTCCCGAAGCTGGAGTCCTTCCAAATCTCTGCTGCCTGTTATTCTAATTTGTACCAACTCCATCTTCCTCATGTTGTGGAGAGGAGGGAAGACTCTCTTCAACATATAGCAGGAAGCAGAGGTCAGTTGAAGTGAGTGTAAGCCAGTTTCAATGAGAGATCGCAGTGCCATGACTGCTCCTTCCTGTACCTTCCACATGGCTGTGTAGTTACTGGAGTGGAAGGAAGGAAAATCCACTGATCTCCTTAATGCCAGCAGTGTGGCAGGCTGGGAAAAAGCAATGGTCCCAGATTGAGAAGCAAATGGGAAATCTCAGTTTCCAGGAGACATCATTGCCTGAGGTCCCGACATTCCCTGTTGTAATTCAAGACATATTCAACAATGTCTGCAAAACTCACAATCTCCAACACTAAGAAAGACTATGTCAGCTGGTATTAGGGAATGCCATCACCTTCACATCACTCACCATCCTGACTTGTAAATATGTCACTGTTCCTTCACTGTCGCTGGGTCAAAATCCTGGAACTCCCTCCCTAACAGCACTGTGGGAGTACCTACACCTCAGAGACTGTAGTGGGGTTCAGGGAGGCAGCTCACCACCACTTCTCAAGAGCAATTAGAGATGGGCAATAAATGCTGGCCTAGCCAGGGACACCCACATTATGAGAATGACTATAGAAAATCCTGCCTCATTTCACGACTTTGACTCTGTTCACTTCCTGCAGCATTTTGTTTGTGCGAAATGTGAGAAGCCATTTCTGGGACATCATCACTTTGAACGGAAAGGACTGGCCTATTGTGAGAAACATTACAATCAGGTACTTCCTCCACATATACATTGATTATTATTGATTCTTCAACAGATGCTGCACCCTCTCCTTTCCTTCTCCCCTATGTACTCTATGAACAGTATGTTTTGTCTGGATAGCGTGCAAGAAACAATACTTTTCACTGTATACCAATGCATGTGACAATAAGAAATCAAATCAAGGACTGTTACTCAAGGTGGTACTGGTACTAATTGTATTACTGATATTGCCAGCAAGTTACATTGGGCAACACTATAAATGCTGAAAGTGTTAAAGGATCGTAGGCCATTCAGCCCTTTGAGCCTGTTCAGCCATTGAATGTGATCACGCCTGATCTGAAACGTAACTCAATCTTGGTTCCATATCTCTTTATACCCCTGGTCTGTCAAAAATCCATCAATCTCAGATTGAAAATTAATCACTGAACTCGTGTCATCGGCTTTTCACAGAGGGAGCTCCACACTTTGACCACTCTGTGCATAAAGAGATGTTTTGTGACTTTTCCTCTGATTCTCCTGGCTCAGATTTTAAAGTTGTGTGCCTTGTCTTCGGCTATACCCCTACTATCAGAAAAAGCTTCTTTCCATCTGTCCTATCAAATCATTGTAAAATTCTAATATCTTCAACCAAATCACCCCTTCACCTTTTATACTGGTCTATTTTATGTAATCTCTCCTCATAATCTAACTTTTGGTAAGTTGGTAACATACTGGTGCATCTGCACTGCACTCTGACCTAAACCAATCCAGCCCTTCCAAAGGTCCGATGCCCAGAATGGTCTGCATTACTGTACATGTGGTCTAAACAGAGTTTTATATAACTGATGAAAAATCTCTTCTCCTTTATACTCTAGCCATCTCTTTACAAAGGCTAATGTTCAATTAGTCTTTCTGATTATTTTTTGTACCTGATTACTACAATTTAGTGGTGATAATGTCACATTGTAATTTTCGACCTTGTATTATTTACAGGACTTTAATTGATGTGGAGCATTGCCAGATTAGCTAGGTTGCCAGCTGTTAGTATGAGTGTAATATTGGTTTGTGTTCCTGTTAACGTCACTGATCTGGTGCCTATGTTGATTGTAGCTCGATATCTTTGAATGTTATTTGCTACGTTGCTGCCTAATCTGACCGATATTGTCCATATTTGCTGATTGTTACTGTTTGTGTTATTAGCACCAATGATTGGATTACTGCCCAGTGTTGATTGTTACCAATATTATTGTTGGTTGTTGTTGAGTTTTACTGACTGTTTCTGACTCTGTTGAATTTTGTTGACCATTTTATTATTGACCAGTGCCAACTATGAGTAATTACTGTTCTTGACTGTGAGCAAGTTTCAGCTTGGTTTGGTTGATAGTAGTCATGCCCCTTGGTCAGAAGGTTGTAGGTCCAAGCCCCACTCCAGGACTTGAGTATGTTAATCCATTAACGTCAGTGCAATACCATGGGAGTGCAGCATTTTTGGAGACTTGAACTTGTCCATTATCAACTATTTCAGTTAACCTGGCTTTCTTGCTTAGTCAGCTCCTTTTCTGTTGGATGCACTGACACATCTTCTCCCAGATTTTGGTTTAGACCTTCCAAACATTTACCTGTGATCAATGGCGTTTAGACCCCATTTGGTGGTATCATTTTCTTGCTTCTACCTTCGAGCCCAGTCACTTTCTCAGGTTCCATTAACGCACTGATCAGCAGTAATTTGGATCAATGGATCATTTCAGATTTTTGTTCATTTTGCTAAATATTTAATGGATATTTTAAAAATTCCATGCATATTGTCAACAATCCATAGCTTATTCTTTTATTTGTATCACTAGCTCCTCCATTTTAGATGGTGATATATTTGGCCTCAATGGGTTGAATCGCCTTCTTCTGATCCGCAATGTCTCAATGGCTCTCTTTTGTTATGTCGTACAGATTCCAGAGGGAAGGCTTGTCTGCAAGATAAAGGACGTCACTTACCTTTAACATTATGGCTGGAATTCCCTGATCTTGCACGCCTCACTACCACTGCCAGTGACAACGGGGAATTTGGCACTCAGCCAAATGTCCTTTCACTCCAATGGGATTGGAGAATGGCAGCCACGGACGAGGGCGGAGAATCCCAACCTACAGTTTCCCCATTCCTTCCCAACCTGTCTCAAGACCAGTACCAGAACTGGTACAGTCCAATACCAGGTTGGACTGGTATTGTTGAACAGCCAGGAATTGTCAGTTTTCAATAATCCTAGCTCTCCTGTCTAACTAGCTGTTTCTCTCTCCCTGTTTACAATCATGAAAATGGTCCCTGGATCCTCGTGCCTCAACAGTTCAGGATTTGGCGTCAAGAAAACTGTTTCCCATTAGTATTGTGATTTTGTCCCCCAAATTATCCCCATTGAAATATTAAGTTCCAAAAGTCTTATCCTGAACTGAAAGTTGTCCTCTCTTGTCAACGTCAGCTTTTTGTTCCAATTCACTTTATACACAGTGTAATGAAGGAACCGCCTAGAACATGCTCCTTGTTGTAATTATATTTGATTATCCCCTGTTCTGAAATGGATACCCTTGTGGTAAGTGTTCATCCTCACTGCGTGCCAGTATTACCATGTATTAAATCCATTCTGCCAAGCGTTTCTTAGACTTGGCGATTCTACAGCAGCGGTAGGAATTACTCACAGTTACTCTCTGAGGTAACCCCTGGGGCATTCTGTCTCAGAGAGACACTGAATGAGCTAGAGCTGAGCCCTGTGAGAGGATCAACCTGACTCTGCGCTGTAGCCAGTATTTAACCCTCAATCATTATCACATTGACGTTTGCGGGAATTTGTTGAGCGCAAATTAGCGTGTCCTAGATTACAACCAGGATACATTTCTGTAAAGATGCACTTTCAAGGACTCCATTAGTAAACACAAAAAGTATTTATTAATGAGAATTGTTCAGCAGCCTCATTGCTGCAGCTTGCTCTCTACATGTCTCCTGCCAAAGTTGACTTCACCCCTGGTATGATTCCCCACTGTGGTGAACCATCGTTGGTTCCCACTAGGTAGTACTGAGCCAGGGTCTGGCCAGTACTACGAGTATGTATATATGTTGCTGTTGGGGTTAGGGATGGGTTGTTCTACTTGTTGCTGTTGGAGTTAGGGTTGGGCTGTTACACCTTGTATTATAGTTATTATGGTACATCCCAGTCGGGCTCCGCCTCCTGGGAGAGGTATAAAGGTCACTGCTCTGTCTGGGACCCCTCAGTCTGGGATCATGTACTATACATGGTAGCTTTGTTGTAATAGTAAATAAAATTGATGCGCGTTATCACACACGAGGCTTGAGATGCTCAAGGAAATAAAGGCTTTTATTTACTATTACAACGAAGCTACCATGTATAGTACACAATCCCAGACTGAGGGGTCCCAGACAGAGCAGTGACCTTTATACCTCTCCCAGGAGGCGGAGCCCGACTGGGATGTACCATAATAACTATAATACAGGTGTGACAGCCCAACCCTAACCCCAACAGCAACAAGTAGAACAACCCATCCCTAACCCCAACAGCAACATATATACATACTCATAGTACTGGCCAGACCCTGGCTCAGTACTATCTAGTGGGAACCAACGATGGTTCACCACACCCACCCTGACTCCCAATTGTTCCCCCAGGCCCGCTGACCTTTAATCTGCTGTGTTGCCCTTAAAGGGGCAATCACACAACTTCATAAAATACTTTATTGAATGTGAAACACTTTGAAATGTCCAGTGGCTTTGAAAAGTGCTATATGAATGTAAGTTTTTTTTTTCTTGCTTCTGTGACCTTACAAAAGTCTTTTGGTAACAAAATTTGTGGATCATACCTCAGGGGAAGGGGGTCTAAAATGTAGTTAGTAAGTAACCATGCAAATTAAATCCTAAAGATTAAAATCATAAAACATAATATAGAGATCGGGAGACTACCGGGAGAGGAAGGAATGTGAGGATATAATATGTAGGGCATCACATCTGCAAATATGGATCAGTCTAGAAGCACAGAAGTTAAAAATGGTGCTGCCTTTGTAACTGTAATGTTTAATAAAGGAGAATGTAGCCCAGTTTCAGCTTAACACATTGACGCAGGTTTTGAGCAAATATAAAGGAACTTGGCAGAATTGAAAAGAAAATGATTTGGGTCTCATTTCTCACAGACAGAAAATAGGCTTTGGTCCTGTGATTGTAAATTTGTAATTCTCCACAGTCTCGTTACATTTTCTGGTGTAGAATCATGCAGTTGGTTCAATGTATATCAGCAAGTTGAAGAATTCCAAAACTGAAGACTTTGCATCCGTATCAAATGAAGATGTATTACAGATAGAAACCATTAACTACATTATCATTACCCTTTCCTACACTTTTGTTAGAATCTTAGTTTGTTAATCATGTTTAAAGTGAAAATTGGTGTTTCTCAGCCCTATTCTATTCACACCCGAGATGTGAGACAGGGTAAGCTTACCTCAAAATCTCCCAAGGTTTGGGGGTCACCTACATTAGGCTGAAATAAAATGTATGAAACTTGATTTATTAGATTTTAATCATGCTCACATTTCTCCGATACTGATTTTGTTATTCATACTGCAATATTAAGCAAGTTTGCGGATGACACGAAGATGGCTGGACTTGCGGATAGCGATGAACATTGTCGGACAATACAGCAGGGTATAGATAGGCTGGAAAATTGGGCGGAGAAATGCCAGATGGAATTTAATCCAGATAAACGCGAAGTGATGCATTTTGGAAGAACTAATGTAGGGGGGAGTTATACAATAAATGGCAGAGCCATCAAGAGTATAGAAACACAGAGGGACCTAGGTGTGCAAGTCCACAAATCCTTGAAGGTGGCAGCACAGGTGGAGAAGGTGGTGAAGAAAGCATATGGTATGCTTGCCTTTATAGGACGGGGTATAGAGTATAAAAGTTGGGGTCTGATGATGCAGCTGTATAGAACGCTGGTTAGGCCACATTTGGAGTACTGCATCCAGTTCTGGTTGCCACACTACCAGAAGGACGTGGAGGCTTTAGAGAGAGTGCAGAGAAGGTTTACCAGGATGTTGCCTGGTATGGAGGGTCTTAGCTATGAGGAAAGATTGGGTAAACTGGGCTTGTTCTCCCTGGAAAGACGGAGAATGAGGGGAGACCTAATAGAGGTGTACAAAATTATGAAGGGCATAGATAGGGTGAACAGTGGGAAGCTTTTTCCCAGGTCGGAGGTGACGATCACGAGGGGTCACGGGCTCAAGGTGAGAGGGGCGAGGTACAACTCAGATATCAGAGGGACGTTTTTTACACAGAGAGTGGTGGGGGCCTGGAATGCGCTGCCAAGTAGGGTGGTGGAGGCAGACACGCTGGCATCGTTTAAGACTTACCTGGATAGTCACATGAGCAGTCTGGGAATGGAGGGATACGAACGAATCGTCTAGTTGGACCAATGAACGGCACAGGCTTGGAGGGCCGAAGGGCCTGTTTCCAGTGCTGTACTGTTCTTTGTTCTTTGTATTACTCAGTGTAATATTACTCACTGCAATATCCACTTTGGAAGGAATAATAGTAAAATGGACTATTATTTAAATGGCGAAAAATTACAACATGCTACTGTGCAGAGGGACCTGGGGGTCCTTGTGCATGAATCGCAAAAACTCAGTTTGCAAGTGCAGCAGGTGATCAAGAAGGCAAATGAAATGTTGGCCTTTATCGCGAAGGGGATGGAGTATAAAAGCAGGGAGGTCTTGCTGCAACTGTACAAGGTACTGGTGAGGCCGCAACTAGAGTACTGTGTGCAATTTTGGTCCCCTTATTTGCGAAAGGATATATTGGCCTTGGAGGGGGTACAGAGAATGTTCACCAGGTTGATACCGGAGATGAGGGGGTTAGCTTATGAGGAGAGATTGAGTAGATTAGGCCTGTACTCGTTGGAGTTTAGAAGGCTGAGGGGAGATCTTATAGAGACATATAAGATAATGAAGGGGCTAGACAGGGTAGAGGCAGAGAGATTCTTTCCACTTAGAAAGGAAACAAGAACTAGAGGGCACAGCCTCAAAATAAGTGGGAGTCAGTTTAGAACAGAGTTGAGGAGGAACTTCTTCTCTCAGAGGGTAGTGAATCTCTGGAATTCTCTGCCCATTGAAGCAGTGGAGGCTACCTCGTTAAATATGTTTAAGTCACAGGTAGATAGATTTCTGATCAATAAGGGAATTAAGATTTTTGGGGAGTGGGCGGGTAAGTGGAACTAAACCACTATCAGATCAGCCATGATCTTAATGAATGGCGGGGCAGGCTCGAGGGGCTAGATGGCCTACTCCTGCTCCTATTTCTTATGTTCTTATTACTCAGTATAATATTGCTCAGTGTAATATTACTCACTGTAATATGAATCACTGTAAAGATACTCAGTGTAATATTACTCAGTGTAATATTACTCAGTGTAATATTGCTCATTGTAATGTTACTCACTGTAATGTTACTCTGTAATATTACTCACTGTAATGTTAGTGTAATATTACTCACTGTAATATTACTCTGCGTAATGTTACTCAGTATATTGTTACTTAGTGTAATATTATTCAGAATAATGTTACTCAGTGTAATATTATTCGTTGTAATGTTAATCAGTATAACGTTATTCAGTGTAATGTTACTCAATGTGACTCGGTATAATGTTACTCACTGTAAGATTACTCAATATAATGTTACTCAGTGCAATATCATTCAGTGCAGTGTAACTGAGTGTAATATTACTGAATGTAATATCACTCGGTGTAATGTTACTCAGTGTAATGTTACACACTGTAACATTGCTCAGAATAATGTTACTCAATGTGATATTAATCACTATAATATTCGCAATATAATGTCACGCAGTGTAATGTTACTCAGTTAATATTAGTCAGTGAGGTATTACTGTAATATTGCTCAGCATAATGTTACTCAGTGTAATATTATTCAGTGTAATGATACTCAGTGTAATGATACTCAGTGTAATGATACTCAGTGTAATATTACTCACTATAATATTACTCACAATAATGTTACTCAGTGTAATATTACTCAGTGTATTGTTACTCATGGTAATGTTACTCTCTCTAATATTACTCACTGTAATGTTACTCTGTTTAATATTACTCAGTGTAATGTTCCTCATTGTACTTTACTCACTGTAATGTTACTCATGTTACTTAGTGTAATGTTTCACTGTTATTCAGTAAAATTACTCACTGGAATACTGTTTGTGCTGATGTTTTTAATATTGAGTCTCCAGAGTCATGTAAGTTTCTAGGATTCTCATCCGCTCTCTGTTTTATTTCTGCAGCTGTTTGGAGATGTTTGCTATCATTGTAACCATGTGATTGAGGGAGATGGTAAGTGCACCTTTGTGAATTGTCATGTTGATCCATCTGTTGACCCACATAGATAATAATTCGGTTGAACATGTTGTCTCAGTTTAATAAGTCAAGTAATCATTTCATTATGATTGCAGTTCACATTCCTGACTGTTCCCATTCCCTTCTTTGTTTCTTTATATTCCTTCATGGGATGTGGGTGTCGCTGCCATTTTATGCACTAATGTGTGATGATTGCATCAGGCAAGACTTTGGCCCCTCACTCAGGGAAGTCCCACCTTGGAGAGCTATCGGCCAATCTGATTTGCTGACAGTGCTCCAGTCTACCCAGCAACAAGTCTGAAGTGGTCCGAAGAGGAACAGCATGGAGCTGCTTCCCAGGACCATGAAAGAATTGGAGGGTCACATGGAAGGGTGATTGGGGTTTCTGAGGGTAGACCGGGGCTCAAGGAGGGAGGGAGGTCTGGCGGTCACACTGGGCCTCAAGGGGAAAGTGCACCAATTAGAAGGGGGCTTCTGAATGAACCCCCTAAACCTGCCCACTCCCCCCTCCTGGGAATGATGTCTCTTTATTGCCAAATTTCCCCCACAGATCTTCAATCTGCCCGCCAGCCTATAATTTGAGGCTGGGCAGGAAACTTCAGTAAGAAGTCTCACAACACCAGGTTAAAGTCTAACAGGTTTATTTGGAATCTCAAGCTTTTGGAGCGCTACTCCTTCATCAGGTGAATGAGCAACGCTCTGAAAGCTCGTGATTCCAAATAAACTTTGGAACTTTGGACTTTAACCTGATGTTGTGAGACTTCTTACTGTGCACAGCCCAGTCCAAAGCTGGCATTTCCACATTAAGAAAACTTCAAGGCTGTAACATTTACAATTCTCCAGTTCTCTGGCACCTCCCCTGTATCCGAGGAAGAGTGGAAGATTCTGGCCGGATCCTTTGCAATTTCCACCCTTTCCTCCCTCAGCATTCCAGGATGATTCCCATCCACACAGGGTGATTTATCTACTTAAGCTACTGCTAGACTTTCTAATGAAGACCTTTTGCCTCCTCAACCTTGCATCTCAACCTGAGATGTGGTGATCCTCAGGTTAAAACACCACCAGTCAACTACCCCCCCCCCCACCCCCCCACCCCCCTCCCCCCTCAAAGGAGAGCGCAGTCGATGGTCATCTGGGACTATGATGAATTTACTTTCTAATCCCTTTCTAAATGCTTTAAGTCCAATATGACTCTTCTTTAGAACTGGTTTGAGTTCCGGAGAAGAGTCATACTTTGCTTGAAACTTTAACTCTGGGTGGAATTTTCCTGTCTTGCCTGCCGTGGGAATCGTAGCGGGCAGGACAGAAAAGTTGGCAGACCATTTAAAGGTCCATTAACCTCGGGTGGGAATTTCTGGTCTTGGGGCACGCACGTCCAGAAAATCCCATCCTCTGTTCTTCTCTCCACAGATGCTGACGGACCTGCTGAGTTTTTCCAGCATTTTCTGTTTTTATTTCAGATCTCCAGCAGCCGCAGTATTTTGAGACTGTCAGTTTATCCAGTTTTATAATGAGTTACAAAGTTGAAATCTTACATTTTAACAGCCTGGCGCTGAATCTTTTACAGTGGGAACCTGTACTCGAAATTCACCCGGGGGTCAGTACATTTAATTGAACATGTTTCTACACCAACTCAATTCTCAATACTGAGACTGGGAAAAAGTGCCGCTAAAGCAAGGACAGAATCTGCACTGTTGGTCAAACTCAAACGTTCTTGGAGTCATAGTCATTTATGCATAGAAGGAGGCCATTTGGCCCATCAAATCCATGCGCTAGCTTCTGTAGAACAAACCAGTCGGTCCCCATTCTCCACCTCTATTCCTGTAGTTCTACAGGTCTATTACTCACAAGTGTCGATCCAACTGCCTTTTGAAGTCATTGCTTGTCTACTTCCCTCCAAGACAGTAAGTTCTAGATCATACTCACTCCCTATGTTCCTCCTCACAACACTGCATGGGAACATCACCATCTGGAAGTTACCCTTCAAGCCGCTCATGTCCTGATTTGGAAAGATATCGCCATTTCTATACTGTCGCTGGGTCAAAATCCTGGAACTCCCAAACAGCATTGTGGGTGTACCTACACCTCAGGGACTGCAGCGGTTCAGGAAGGCGGCTCACCACCACCTTTTCAAGTGCAATTTAGAAGCAGCAATAAGTGGTTGCGTACATGTTCTGAAGAAATTTGAAAAAGTCAATTTAATTTAAATTGGTTTTAACTTAATTTTAATATGTCTGCTCAATCGTGTACCATTGTTGAGTGCTGGGCTTTTGTGGCTGAGTTAATATCTGGCCAAAGAATGAGAGTGGTAAAAGCTAAAGGGGGCTTTACCTGAGGATGGGTATAATTTGATAAGAGGCCACGCACAACTGTCAAGTAGTCATAGATACATTAACAGAGGTATGGTAGTTTTGTGCTTGTGTTCCTAGACTGGAAATCTAGAGCACTAGCCTAATAAACTAGTGGCAGCGAATTCAAATCTCATCACAACTCAGTTGGTTGTACTCTTGCCTCTGAGTCTGAAGGTCGTGGGTTCAAGTCTCGCTGCAGGGACCTCAGCACCATGTGTAGCTCGGCACTGAGGGAGTGTTATACTCTCTGAAGATTCTCAAATGGGTGCAACAGATCCCAATTCTAAGAAGAGCGGCGAGCTCTCCCAGCCCATCTATTACTTTATTCATTTGTGGTATATGGGCATCGCTGGCTGACCATAAGACATAGGAGCGGAAGTAAGGCCATTCGGCCCATCGAGTCCACTCCACCATTCAATCATGGTTGATTTCAACTCCATTTACCCGCTCTCTCCCCATAGCCCTTAATTCCTCGAGAAATCAAGAATTTATCAATTTCTGTCTTGAAGACGCTCAACGTCTCGGCCTCCACAGCCCTCTGTGGCAATGAATTCCACAGACCCACCACTCTCTGGCTGAAGAAATTTCTCCTCATCTCTGTTCTAAAGTGACTCCCTTTTATTCTAAGGCTGTGCCCCCGCGTCCTAGTCTCCCCTGTTAATGGAAACAACTTCCCTACGTCCATCCTATCTAAGCCGTTCATTATCTTGTAAGTCTCTATCAGATCTCCCCTCAACCTCCTAAACTCCAATGAATATAATCCCACGATCCTCAGACGTTCATCGTATGTCAGGCCTACCATTCCTGGGATCATCCGTGTGAATCTCCGCTGGACCCGCTCCAGTGCCAGTATGTCCTTCCTGAGGTTTGGGGCCCAAAATTGCTCACAGTACTCCAAATGGGGCCTAACCAGTGCTTTATAAAGCCTCAGAAGTACATCCCTGCTTTTGTATTCCAAGCCTCTTGAGATAAATGACAACATTACATTTGCTTTCTTAATTACGGACTCAACCTGCAAGTTTACCTTTAGAGAATCCTGGACTAGGACTCCCAAGTCCCTTTGCACTTTAGCATTATGAATTTTGTCACCGTTTAGAAAATAGTCCATGCCTCTATTCTTTTTTCCAAAGTGCACGACCTCGCACTTGCCCACATTGAATTTCATCAGCCACTTCTTGGACCACTCTCCTAAACTGTCTAAATCTTTCTGCAGCCTCCCCACCTCCTCAATACTACCTGCCCCTCCACCTATCTTTGTATCATCGGCAAACTTGGCCAGAATGCTCCCAGTCCCGTCATCTAGATCGTTAATATATAAAGAGAACAGCTGTGGCCCCAACACTGAACCCTGCGGGACACCACTTGTCACCGGTTGCCATTCTGAGAAAGAACCTTTTATCCCAACTCTCTGGCCAGCATTTATTGCCCATCCCTAGTTGCCTGAGGGCAGTTGAAGGTCAACCACATTGCTGTGGGTCTGGAGTCACATGTAGGCCAGACCAGGTAAGGATGACAGACTTCCTTCCCTAAAGGACATTAGTGAACCAGATGGGTTTTTCCGAAAATCGGCAATGGTTTCATGGTCATCAGTAGATGCTTAATTTCAGATACTTTTTATTAAATTCAAATTCCATTATCTGCCGTGGCGGGATTCGAACTTGGGTCCCCAGAACATTAGTTGAATTTCTGGATTAATAGTCTAGTGATAATACCACTAGGCCATCATCTCCCCATCACTTGACCAATATTTACTCCTCAGCCAACAGCTAGTTAACTGCTCAGAATCATGTGGCTGTTTCTGGGATCTTGAGACACACAAATTGGCTGTTGCATTTCCTACATTACAACACGGACACTTCAAGAATACCTCACCACACACAAAGCCAGCTTTGAGGTGTCCTGATATCGTTAAAGGTGTCACACGCTGTTTCTTCTTTCTTACGGCAGTTTGACAATTTGAAATGAGTTTGAAGAAATCTGGAATAGATACTGGTGCCAATAAAAGTGACAATGAGGCTGTCAAATTGTCGTTAAAAATAAACTCCTGCCCGCTCATTAATGCCCGAAAGAGAAGGAAAGCTGATCTTGCCAAGCACAGCCTATATGTGACTCCAGCCTCACACCGTGCTGCCTCTTTCCTGCCCATTGAAGTGATCTATTACATATCGAAGTGTGCTCGAATCATAGAATACTTAGTGCCGAAGGAGGCCTTTTGGCCCATCGAGCCTGCACCGACAACAATCACATCCTATCCCCGTAACCCCACATATTTACCCGACTAATCCCCCTGACACTAAGGAGTAATTTAGCATGGCCAATCAACCTAACATCTTTGGACTGTGGGAGGAAACCGCAGCACCCGGAGGAAACCCACGCAGACATGGAGAGAATGTACCAACTCCACACAGATAGAGACCCAAGCCGGGAATCGAGCCCGGGTCCCTGGCGCTGTGAGGCAGCAATGCTAACCACTGTGCCACCGTGCCGCCCCTAATAAGAAACAACAGCAAAGGACTCGTCCAGAATGTGAATCCTGGACCTTTCACAGGCTCTCCAAATAATGAGAATCATACTTCCAGACCAACGAGTCACAAATGATAAATTGTAAAAAGGCTGTTCAGTCAGCGAAGAGCAATCCGTTCCATTTTTAAAAACAGAAACAGCACAAGGATTTTGACCTGCTACAAAGACCATGTTGCTGCCAAAATAACACTAAACAGCTTGAACTATACAGAACCTTCTGTTCAAGTACAGCACAACCAGGGGCTCTCCCAACCCGCCTACATCACATACTAACACACAAGGACCAGTCTTACTAAAGAAGCTCAGGACAACTGCTGGAAGTTGCATTTCATCAGACAGAGATACGGTATTTGGTCCCCAAAGTCCTGCAGGTCCCACCGCACCATGAAACTTCACAAACCTCTCCCATTTATCAGGAGCCATAGGTCCATGCCCACCCCGACACCCTCCCCTTGAGGTTTGCAACATCCTTCGACACTTTCATATCAGCTTGCCGCCTTCCACCACTCCTCCAGATGCCTCCACCCATGCCACTGCCACTGCCACCCCTCTTTAAAAAAGAAATGCTTTTCTACTTGAAGCAGACAGATCAGGCCTAACATAATGTAGAATTTTCATGCTCTCTTTTAAAAATTCAAAAATGTATTTATTTATTAGTCACAAATAGGCTAACATTAACACTGCAATGAAGTTACTGAAAATCCCCTAGTTGCCACACTCCGGCACTGTTCGGGTACACTGGGGTTAATTTAACATGGTCAATGCACTTAACCAGCATGTCTTTCAGACTGTGGGAGGAAACCGGAGCACCCGGAGGAAACCCACGCA
Source organism: Mustelus asterias (assembly GCF_964213995.1). NCBI lineage: Eukaryota > Metazoa > Chordata > Chondrichthyes > Carcharhiniformes > Triakidae > Mustelus > Mustelus asterias. Next base: position 73,550,897 of record NC_135803.1, on the reverse strand, counting down.
GACACGGGGAGAATGTACAAACTCCACACAGACAGTGACCCAAGCCGAGAATCGAACCCGGGTCCTTGGCGCTGTGAGGCAGCAGTGCTAACCACTGTGCCACCGTGCGAAAGTACAATTGCAGTGCCAGTCCACAAGATGTCTCAAGCCTTTCTGCTACTCACCGGGTGATCGATAGTCATTTCCAGTTTGTAGTATGCATGAAAACCACGAGGACTCTCAGACTGTCTTAAAATAGCAACACTTGCCTGCTCAGATTTGTTGCTCTCTTCATAAATAGTCAGAATATTAAATGCTTTCATTTTTAAATCCCTGTAACAATACTAAAAAAGTGGCTCATCTTTGTGATTACCGAAATGAGGTTAGGGCCTTGATACCACCAAGTTATGATGCACATTAGCGGTGTGAATGGGAGCAGAATGTTTGAAAGGGACATTGAGAAATAAAGTGCACAGGCAAAACTTAAAGTTCAATGTGGACCTAAGATGGGTCAGAGTATGGCGAGAAGCTAGGAACTGTGGAGGTGCAGAGAGATTTAAGAGTTCACATAGACAAGTCAATAAAAGCTAGTGGACAAGTCCATACATAATCAGCCATAGTCCTCGATGGACTGTCATCATCCTTCCCTGTTTAGAGAGAGAGGGAGAGAAGCGGTTATAGCTTGAGGGTACCACAATTGACAGCCACAAAGAATAATTTAAAAGATTGTAAGGTCCATTCATTCCTCAGAATAGACGGAGACAGCACTGATACATTGAATTTCTTTTATTGGGCATTATTTAAAATTAACACATTACAGAAAGCAAAAAAACTGAGACAGAGAAAGAGAGAGAGTGAGAGAGGTACTGGCAAAAGCCAGTATTGAAAACAGACTTGACCCAAACTGAAAACATAGGGCTGAATACAGAATTATAAGTTTTCTGTTATCTCATATTGAAGTTGTTTGATACAGGCTGTCTCTAACTTTCAAAAACAATTTGCAGCTGTAGTCATGAAAAGCTTTGTTTTGGCTTATAAGAAAGCCTATTTCTGCTAGCATTGTAATTTCAAAGAATGTAGTCAATTTTCAAGCTAATCCCAGCATGCCTGCTGAGTTTAAAATGTGGTCAAGTTAACTTTAAAAGCTTAGCATTTAAATGTAATTGCATAGGCAGAAATATCTTGAAATGAAGTCTTTGTATTAATGAAGCAAACTGTACACAGGATCCACAACAAACTCTAATGAAATGTTAGCCTTTATTTGAAAGTGAATGGAATAAAAATGGATGGAAGTTGTGTTACGGTTAGACATGTGGAGCATTGTGTCCTCGGGAAGGATATTGTAATCATGGAAGAGGGGGTGGGAGGGAGGAGGAGGTGTGGTGGTCCCGCCGTATAGATTTACCAGAATGAAAGCAGGGCCACAAGGATTAAATTATGAGGAGAGGTTGCGTTGTCTGGGCTTGCATTCTCTCAAGTGTGGAAGATGAAGAGGTGATCGGATTGTTGAAGGTGATTATAAGAGTTGATCGGGTCAATTGGAGAAATTATTTCCTCTGGTTGGAGAATCCTGAACAAGGAGGTGTCATCTTAAAGGCTGTTCAAGGGCAATGTCGGGGGGAGCTTCTCCCCACAGACTAGTGGAAATCTGAAACTCTCTCCCGCACAAAACAGCCGTTGGCCCAGGGTCCGTTGAAAATGTCAAAACTGAGATTGATAGATTTAAATTGGGTAAGTTATGGTTTTCAGAACCAAGTGGGTAGATGGAGCTAAAATACAGGTCAGCCTTAATGTAATTGAATGGTCGAACAAGCTTGAGGGGCTGAATGGCCTCCTCCATGTTCCAAAGCCACTATTCTGTACCAAATATTGAACATCAGACAATAAGCAGCAAATAATGAAATGATTTGCTAGGATAGATGGGGAGAGAGAGAGAGAGAGAGTAAGACAGTGATGTCTACATGTCAAGATTGAATAATTACTTTAAGGAAATCGTAGAGAATTGCATTGACCTGACTGAATTTAGGCTGTGGTAGGGAAGGCCAGGCCTTGTCCTCCTCACAGCTAAAGAAGGCAATGTCATTGTGGTGTGGGAGACTTGAAAAGTGAAGGTAACAATGTCCATTTTATGTTCCAGTGGTCTCGGCTCTGAACAAGACCTGGTGCGTTCACTGCTTTGCCTGTTCCACCTGCAACACCAAGCTCACCCTGAAGTAAGTGTCTGGCTCCATCATTGCTCCCATTGATTGGTAGACCTATCAGCCTGCTCCGCACTCATAAACTCACCTTCTCATTGGAGACAAATAATCCAATCATGGAAATTGGGCTGATTGTAAAAACACTGGTGCTTCCTCCAGTAGGTCACAATAATGGAAATGGTGGAAATTGAGGAGGATAAATAGGAGCAGGGAAGTAACTGAAACAGGGAATAAAAGGCTACCAAAGGAAGATTGAAGGGTTACTGAAGGAGGGAAGGAAGGGCAATATGGAAGGTTATGATTTATCCAGTCATATCCAGAGAATCCATTGCAATGGTTCCTCTTCCATGTTACTTCTTTGTCCCTCTAGGGCTACCCTAGGCCTTCTCCTACTTTTCATCTACATCCTGCCTCTCAACTACACCACTCAAAGGGCAGTGAAATTTAAATTTAAAATTTGCCTCCTTGTTTTATAAATCCCTCCACTGCCTTACCCTTGCCTGTCATCTCCTCCCACCCTACAAGCCTCCCAGATTTTGCATTATTTCAATTCTGGCCACTTTGATTTCCTTCATCCGACCATGATTATGTGTTCAGCCACCTAGGCAATAGACTCGGGAATTCCTTCGGGAGGTAATTGAGATAGGGTTGAGGGAGCAGGAAATAGGTGTCATGGACAAGATGAGCTGGATAGGGAATGAGGGGAAACAGGGGAGAAACTAGAGAAAGGTGTGAATTCAGGGCCTGGGTGGGGGGAGGAGGCGATTTGGAGAAAAGTTGCCCACATGGACCAGTGGGAGAGATGTGGCAGATTTTTCATCTAATTGAAGAAGACATCCATGAGGTCCTTGCGTTTCTTGTTGGAGGTAAGGGTGGAGCGGAGAGGGGAGATGGGGTCAAGAAGATGGTCTGCAGTAGAGAAAAGAAACCAGGAGAATTTGGATGACTCTGGAATAGTGAGTGGTTGTGACAGACGAGATCAGTGTTTTATGCAGTGCAATCAGATCTGGCGGTGAATGTCTAAACCAATTATCCAACATATCCTTTCAACTCTGAGACTCTCAGATTTAATGGAACAGAGATGAGACCATACCAAAGGGAATGGCCAGGGTGAGTGTGTAATGGTATTACTGTGGATTCAGACAGTGAGGGTGAAGGTGAGGGGGTGATTGTGTACATCAGTAGCTGCTGAATAGCATTGCTGAATACAGGGTTCAAAACCAGAGAGTTGGGAGTTTGAAAGTGTAGTTGCAAGTTGCAAGGGTAGGGAGTGAGAGTTTAAATTGGGGAGGGGGAGAGAGTGAGGGTTTAAACTGGGGAGGGGAGAGAGTGAGGGTTTAAACTGGGGAAAGGAGAGAGTGAGGGTTTAAACTGGGGAGGGGAGAGAGTGAGGGTTTAAACTGGGGAGGGGAAGAGAGTGAGAGTTTAAACTGGGGAAAGGAGAGAATGAGGGTTTAAACTGGGAGGGGAGAGAGTGAGGGTTTAAACTGGGGAAAGGAGAGAGTGAGGGTTTAAACTGGGGAGGGGAGAGAGTGAGGGTTTAAACTGGGGAGGGGAAGAGAGTGAGAGTTTAAACTGGGGAAAGGAGAGAATGAGGGTTTAAACTGGGGAGGGGGAGAGAGTGAGGGTTTAAACTGGGGAGGGGGAGAGAGTGAGGGTTTAAACTGGGGAAAGGAGAGAGTGAGGGTTTAAACTGGGGAGGGGGAGAGAGTGAGGGTTTAAACTGGGGAAAGGAGAGAGTGAGGGTTTAAACTGGGGAGGGGGAGAGAGTGAGGGTTTAAACTGGGGAAAGGAGAGAGTGAGGGTTTAAACTGGGGAGGGGAAGAGAGTGAGAGTTTAAACTGGGGAGGGGGAGAAAGTGAGAGTTTAAACTGGGGAGGGGAGAGAGTGAGGGTTTAAACTGGGGAAAGGAGAGAGTGAGAGTTTAAACTGGGGAAAGGAGAGAGTGAGAGTTTAAACTGGGGAGGGGGAGAGAGTGAGAGTTTAAACTGGGGAGGGGGAGAGAGTGAGGTTTTAAACTTGGGAAGAGCAGGGGAGAAAGTGGCAGCATGAATTGGATCTATATCCTTTAGAGAGGGCATTAGCTGGTCTGGTCTACATGTAATTGACTAAGTGCCCTCTGTTCTAGCTACACACTCAGTTGTATACAAGGATAACTGGCAATGAGCAAGTCATGCTGGCATTGTCAGCAAAGCCCACATCCTGAGAATGAATTGACCATCAAGGTATATGATCAGGATATAACTAACTGGACTTGTCTCTGGGTCTGTGGTGGTTTTTGTGGTTTCTGAGTCCTGACAGGCTCGGACACTGATGATTGAAGGTATGAATCCAGTTCCTTTCACTTGTCAGGAGATACCTCTTCACTGCACTGTCGAACAATTTCACTTCAATTCTCTCCACTCTGAGCAACTTTATTATACATAAACAACAAGACTCGCAGAGTCATGAGTCACTGTGGCAAAGAAGGAGGCCGCTCAGCCAGTTGTGTCCATGATGGCTCTCTGTAGAGTCATCCAGTCAGTCCCATTTCACTCACTCTATCCCTGTCTCACTGCAAGTTTATTTCCCACAAACTCCCAGCCAATTTCCTGTTGAAGTCATTAATCCTGTCTGTTTGCACCTCTCCCAGAAGCAACGGTTTCCAGTTCATTACCACCCACAGTGTCAAAATGTTCTCCTTCGGATTCACCCTGTATCCATTCCCAAAATCTTAAATCAGTGTCCCCCTAGTCCATATACCATCAACTAATGGGAATAACTTTTGACCTTATCTACACCAGTCATGATCTCATACAACTTGATCAAATCTCCTTTGTTTCAAGGATAACAGCCCCAGCTTCTCCAACCGAACCTTCTAATTAAAATTCCTCTCATCCCTGAAACCAAAGACTCTGAGTTGTCATTTCATTTTGAACAGAGCTGTGTCCTATTCTGAGATTCTGGATTTCAGCTTTTCGCAACTGAGGCTCTTGTGTCTTTTTGGTACAGGAATAAATTTGTGGAGTTTGAGATGAAGCCTGTGTGCAAGAGATGCTACGAGAGGTTCCCCCTGGAACTGAAGAAACGACTAAAGAAAATGTCAGAGAAGAGTGGTCGCAAGTAAAGCTTGCAGCAGAGCAGCTGACTGATCCCCCTGTTCCAGTCTGTTTTACCTGGTTGCTCTGCACTATTCGCTAGGCCATTCCACACTCTGGAAAGCAAATGGTTAATGTGGGAGACTGATGTGGATGTTTGATTGAAACTAACACCTTATGATCATTATAATCCTATTTCATATATATATATATATATATATATAAATATATACGTACATGTGGTATGTTGGAGGGATAGTGCAAGTTAAGTGTTCAAATATTTCCTTTCTGATGATAGAATCCAGGTTTGAGTCTATTTCAAACTGAAGAGAAAATTCCCAGCCCAGTCTGTAAGGATCAAAATTCAAATCCGCCACCATTCTTTGTAATGGCGCAGTCTCCGAACATGTGATAAATCCAGAGCTTCTGTCTGATCTGCACTGATAACCCGACCTCTCTCTCTCCCCATAACTCGACCTTTCGCTCCATAACCCAACCTCCCTCTCTCTATCACCCGACCCCTCTCTCTCTCCCCATAACCCCACCTTTCTCTCTCTCTTTCCCCATAACCCGATCTCTCTCTCTCTCTCCCCATAAGCCAGCCTCTCTCCCTCTCTCCATAACCCAACCTCTCTCTCTCTCTTTCTCCAAAACCTGACCTCTTTCTCTCTCGATAACCCGACCCCTCTCTTTCTCTCTCTCTCTCTCTCCATAACCCGACCACTCTCTCTCTCTCTCCATAACCCAACTTCGCTCTCTTTCCCCATAACCTAACCTTTCTGTCTCTCTCTCTCTCCATAACCTGACCTTCCTCCACAAAGGACCCAGTGACACAACAACTCACATTTATGTAGCATCATAGTGAAAGGTTCCATATTTATTTGCTTTCCAGTATTAGCAATATTTAGCTTTGTTTTATTTAATTGATAGCCTGTGCTCATTTACATCGTATTTTAAATTTAGTGAGTGTCGGAGGAACAGGAAAGGAAGATTTTGGAGGGAGGTTGTGGGTGGGACTAAATGCAGAAGGTGTTAACTCTGATACATAATTGATGTTATATCTAAGCTAGAAATACTTGATGGGATGCTTTACCATGCGTCAAATCCAGGCTACACGTGAGCTGGGCTGCAGAATTGGGCAAAGTAGATGGAGCCGTGCTTTTCATACACTCTCTTTGGAGCACTTAGCCT